>NC_142929.1:99525954-99528454 GCF_046866305.1 Octopus bimaculoides
GAAGAAACGGTAGGAATTATGGAAATGTATCCTTTTTTTCTCAGCCCCTTTCAAATTACTGAAATCTCTTCATGAAACTGTGACCAGAAAACTTCGATCGGGTTTTCTTTGGTATCTTCGCACTTCACTCGTCATCATTCTGCTACGCCTCTTAGATTTAAATACTCTTTACTCTTTTTTACTTGTTTCAGTCTTTTGACTGCGGCCATGCTGGAGCACCACCTTTAGTCAAGCAAATCGACCCCAGGACTTATTCTTTAGAAGCCTAGTACTTATTCTATCGGTTTCCTTTGCCGAACCGCTAAGTTACGGGGACATAAACACACCAGCATCGGTTGTCAAGCGATGTTGGGGGGACAAACACAGACACACAAACACATACACACATACATATATATATATATATATATACATATATACCACGGGCTTCTTTCAGTTTCCGTCTACCAAATCCACTCACAAGGCTTTGGTCGGCCCGAGGCTATAGTAGAAGACACTTGCCCAAGATGCCACGCAGTGGGACTGAACCCAGGACCATGTGGTTGGTAAGCAAGCTACTTACCACACAGCCACTTCTACGCCTATATGCAAACTTATTGTAAACTTCATTAGCAGAAATCCATACCTTGTACCCATTCTTTTTATGCTCTGACTGAACCTTTGAAGTCTTTCAAACTGCCCGAATTTCATTTCATGAGTGTACGTTATATTAGTTTTATCCAACTGGATAAATTCAACCTTTTTTTGTTAAATCAGAAAATTTAATGTGTTCTAGACAGTGGTGATAGCAACATTTTACAGAAGCACGAGAGCTTCCACAAAGTCTAATTGAATCGTCTTAATCTTTCGAGCCATTCATATCTTTGTGAACTTTTGTTTCACCTCCATGCATCCCTCTACATGATATGGTGTCGTTTTCCCATGGACGATTACCGCTGCATGCTCCATGTTGACGACATCATTTACATTTACTTCATGATATTGCAGTCCTAATGCCCCAGCAATAGCATGAGAAGATTTTTACAGCATCATGTATATTCTATGAGAAATGATTGGCATACGAGAAGTATGTAAGGAATGTCTGTCTGGCATGCGGTTAAAATTTTAACAAATCTTCCTTAACTTGAAGTTAACTCCCTTTATTGTTATTGTGCAGAGATGCCCGCTTGTTCCTCAACTGATATACATCTGCTTTAATGTCTCATATAACAATGAAGATTCTTTTTAGTTTCAGGACATACTCTGCTGTACAAATACATATCTCAGATGCCATTTTCTTTTTGCTGGTGTTCTCGTATGGTTTCAAAAATATTGGGATACCCAGAATCCTTCAGCAATATGTGAAGTTTGGAATTTACTTAATTAAAGTGTTTTGTCTGAGATATTATATTATAGGTTGCTGAAAGTTTAATATAACGCAACACTGCGCTCTCGTAAATAATGTAACAAAATTTACTCAATTTCGTAAGAATTTGCTTGAATATTCCTCGGTTTCCTTATATATTTATTGGTTTTCATACGAGAAAAGACTTGTTTTCATAGCTTAGAAAACATTATCGATTTTAATTGCTTGATCTGAATGTTTTTATATTCTTAGAGAAGAGTACTTTAATCCAGAAGAATTAGATGCTATAAGAGTTGTATAAGAGCGTGCTGATCTACCACATCCTCAACTGACTTGTCAATAATGGTTAGTTCCTTCCTCAACTAACCAGTGATCTTAGCTTCTTTCTTTGCATCATAAAAGAGCTGTGCATAGATATAACCAATACCCTTTATGGGGTCGTTCTTAATGGTGATAATCATTCCTTCTTGAATTTTAAAGCAAAAATATTCAAGGTTAGTCTTGTGCATAGAGAAACTAGACACTCAAATGGCTTTGATCCACAAATCACTATTTCTTAAAATGTTCGGCAACTTGAGTGAGGTGGATTTTTTCTTTTCTTCTACTTTACGGAACAGTGATAATGTTCTCTCTTGTGGTTTAAGTGATGGCTGCATAAAACTTCCTTTTGTCTTTATTCCTTGTGAGTATTTTCTTGCGTTACTAAAGGATCGTTTCCATGGCCATGTCAAAAAGAATTGTCAAAGTGGTATATTTCCTAACATAATGCCTTTTTTTTTAAATATTCCATCGTGAATATCTTGGTGGTGGAGAGCCTGGTTACTAAACGGGTGATTCAAGAGAATTTATTTCACGTGTTCAAAACATGGAAGAAATCCAGTGCCTTATGCATATGTTAATGAGGATAATTTCGCTTTGGGTTTGTTACATTAAGCAAATGAAACATCTTTCTCTTTTACCACATGTCACACGCGACAGTTATGCACGTATTCATGTATGTATGTATGTATGTATGTATGCATGCTGGCATGTATGTATGTATGTATGTATGTATGTATGTATGTATAGATGCAAGTGTGTGTGTATGTATGTATATATGTTTGTATGAATGTATTATGTATGTAAGTGAATATGTATGGATGCAAGTGTGTATGT
>NC_142929.1:99530954-99535954 GCF_046866305.1 Octopus bimaculoides
GTATCTCAGGACACACATACTCCGTATTCCCACCGCGCGCCTCCCAGAATAAGCTGCAGACTTATTGCTAGTTCTACCGGCATTAACTCATCTCTTGTTAGCCTGCACGACGTACGATGCTTCCTGGCTATTCTTTTGAACCTTTTGCCTGTTGCAGCTTTTGTTGGTCTTGTTCGCGTCAGCTACCAAGCTGGTAATTGTATTGGACCCATGAAGTTGATTATAGTTAAAGGGCTATGGCCAACATACTACGGCAGTCAAAATATTTTTAGTTAATTTCAATTACCCACGTCATGAATATCTTTAAAAATTCATTAGCTTTATCAAATCTTTTCCAGAAGGACATGGGACGCAAGTCTGAAATCCAAATTTTAAAAAGATTGGCAGCATGGAGTAAGACATAACGGCCTTTGTTGTTGTTATTGCTGTTAATGATGATGATGATTAATATTATCCATATTATCAGAAACAATACATCTTACCTATACTATGAGTGATATAGCACATATTATCTATGTTATTATTGACTTAGTATATAATATTCATATTATAAGAGCAATAGTGCATATTACTCATAATATAAGAGCTATATTATATATTACTCATAGTATAAAAGCTATATAACATATTACTCATAACTAAGCTGAAATTTACACGTTTTCGCATCATTAGCATAACCAAACTTCTGCCGCTTTTAGGAATTCATATCTAATGAGCAAGCCCTCTCATTTTAAACGCAGTCAACCATTTTGTGCATCGTCAATGCCTATTATTTCATATATATTATTTCATATACATTGTAATTCAATACCAGTGAGGCAAACTATTGCTGTGAAGTGTGTAGAGTCCCATTAAAGAGGAAAAGATAGATAAATATATATATATATATATATATATGTGTGCGTGTGTGTGTGTGTGTGTGTGTGTGTGTGTGTGTGTGTGTGTGTATATACTTGTGTCTGTGTTTGTTTCCCAACATCGCTTGACAACCGATGCTGGTATGTTTACGTCCCCGTAACTTAGCGGTTCGGCAAAAGAGATCGATAGAATAAGTACTAGGCCTCCAAAGAATAAGTCCTGTAGTCGATTTTGCTCGACTAAAAGGCGGTGTTCCAGCATGGCAGCAGTCAAATGACTGAAACAAGTAAAAGAGCAAAATAGAGTATATATATATATATATATATACATATATATATATATATATATATATATATATATATATATATATATATATATATATATATATATATATATATATATGAGAGAGAGAGAGAGAGAGAGAGAGAGAGAGAGAGAGAGTGAGAGAGCACCGCTACCTGGTCGCTCATCCCTTGCTAGAAATAACAGTCAAATCGAATTTAAATTATAGACTACCATCTTAGAAAATTAGCATTAGATAATGTAATCTGGGTTATTTTATGTCTAGTGGGAAAAAAACGGGGTCAAGTCACAGATGGGATGTCTTTTTATCAGCCTGCTCAATCAGATTCATCCTGGGGCAAAAAAGAAAACAAAAGCGCCACCAAACCAACAATTATTGTTGCGAAATGTTTAGAGGCCCTTTAAAGAGAATTTCTACCTGGTCGCTAGAAATAGCAGCCAAATCTACATCAAATCATATACTGCCGTATTATAAATGTCATATTGGATAATGTGATCATGGGTAGTCTATACCTAGAAAAAAAGTCAGGATGGTCACGGGCAGAATTATTTTATAGTTTTGCTCAATCAGGACCATCTTACGACTAAAAATGCAATCATCATATACCAACAACTATTGATGGGAAGAGTATAGCTTACCATAAGGGAAGGTATCTACCTAGTCATTCATCATGTGCTAGAAATAACAGCCAAATCTGCCTTAAATCATATATTGCCGCCTTAAAAAAAATCCCATTGAATAATGCAATCCGGGGTAATCGATACTTAGGTAAAAAAGACGAAATTTTTTTTTTTTATTGGTCTGTTCAATCAGGATCATCTTGGGTCTAAAAAAAGCACAACAACAAGAAGCATACCACCACACCAACAATAACTCTAATGAACTAATTCTCTATTACCATATTCATTGAACCATTTCTCTTGGCTTCAGTACTTGTGATTGCACATACCTTACAATTCAATACTGGCATCTCAAATTATTGTGTTTCGGGAATGCTACAAAATATATAGGTGTCCATTTTGACATGTCACTAATTTTCAGCAGCAATGTTGATAACATTTGCTACAGCTGCTCTCTTTCAGGAAAATAACATGTATTAATAGACTTTTTATTTCTGTCGCTTTCTCTCTCTCTCTCTCTCTCTCTCTCTCTCTCATAGTGAAATCCTTATTCAAACCTTGATTACCACCATATTGGAGAAGCGTTATTCTTTGTTGGCTTCTGTAGGTCAAACAACGATAAATTACGACGTGTATGGAATGTTACTCTCCATCTTATTTATGTGCAATACATGCAGTTGTAAGAATAACAAGGATTGCTATGTAGAATTTTTTTTATTGACTAAATATTGATCAGAGACGTAAAACAAGAGCAAGCTTCTTGTCAGTTGATTCCATCAACCACTTTCGATCCCCATTTGAATCACTTAATTACTTCTATAAGGCACTTGAGATAAGCATGTCTGCTACACAATATTATTTCACGCTTCTGTGAACATATGGATTTATATATATATATATATATATATATATATATATATATATATATATATACGTATGTATGTGTGTGTATATGCATGTATACACATATACGTATAAACACATGTGCTTATATATATATATATATATATATATATATATATATATATATATACATGAAACGCTTGTTTGTGAATGTATTTTGTTTTGTATATTCATAAAAGATATTGGAATGCTACCGGAATACAATTAATGAACAGAAGTGAAACCTGAAGGCTTTTTTGTTCAATTGTATCAATATAATTTTCCCCGTCATTTTTATTTCCGCCCCAATTTAAGCTGTCGTTATTATCAATTGTTTTTGAAAAATAAATAAATAAAAATAACACTATTAATATTATTATAGTCGTGGTTGACTTGTACTAACGAAATCCGTTTTAGTTATATATAAGTTATTCTTTTAATTTCTAATATATATACATATATGACTCTATCTTTCTATCTATCTATCTATCTATCTATCTATCTATCTATCTATCTATCTATCTATCTATCTATCTTTCTATCTATTTATCTATCTGTCTTCCTCTATCTTTCTATCTATCCCTCTGTCCTGGCCTCTACTTCACTGTTATACCCTTCTGTCCCTTCCTCCTTGTTCCACTTCCTCCCTCCACCATCCTCTCTGCTCTCGTGTGACCTGTGGTCAGCTTTCTTTTCACTCCAGCCGCTGTGAAGGCAAGACGAACTACTAGAGTTCTACCTCAGATTCGCGTTTGGCCGTACGGCTTTTGAATGTTGTTTTCACTGTCCAATTTTTCCTGTCTTGGTTTGTGTTTGTCACCTTGGAATCCTCTGTGTAGTGGGTTGATCCACTACTCAGGAAGAGACTATTCTAGAGTACGTTCTGTCTTATCTTCGAAACGTCAGGTTAGAATAGAGACAGCTGATGAAGGAATATTCCAAGTGGCTTTCCGTTTTCCTATGTGTTCGTTCCGTTGTCTGTAGTTCATTGTTCTAACGTCCTGTACCCTGATATGCATATATATATACACATGTAGATGTAAGTATGTACATATATGTGTGTATACATGTATATATATTCTTTGTATTAAATATATATATATATATATATATATATATATATATATATATATGCTAGGTAGTCAGGAAACTGACAGATTATTATAGAATGTTTATAGTAACAAGGCATGTTCTTTCATATTATTAAATCTACCTTTTAAATGCATTTTGTAACTTGGTTATGTCTCACAACTGAACTCCAAGAACTGGCGACCAAAGATACAAATAGTGTCTCGGTATGGAACAGGATTAATTTTCGAAGAACTTTACCCGTCACCAAAAATAGGAAAGAAACCTGCTCCGAGGAAATATTCCTTATCTTTACTTATACCACAATTAAGTTGCACTGCAGGACAGAAATAAATAAAATGGTGGGTGCGAATTGCAAGAAGAGATATTTTATGGTAAACGGAAAGGAAAAAAAAAGAAATAACAATAAAAGAAAATGAGAAAGAAAAAAACGAACAAAAAATAATACGAGTTTTATCAAAATAGTTATTAATCTCATGTGTACTGTTATAAAAGTGTGGGAAAATAGCTTTAACGAAATGGTGACACTGTGATGGTAATTCTAAAGACAGTCAAGATTCGATGAATTGAACTCATTAGAGGAAAAAGATTACTGCAAGCAATACAGAAGCTAAACAATAAAAGCTGATCTTAAACTGAAGATAGCGCATCTATACTACTATAGCATTAAAATAGTTTTATGGAGAGAAAGAGAAAGAGCGAGCGAGCGACTGTGTGTGTGTGAGAGAGAGAAAGAGAAAGAGGGGATAAGAGAGGGAGAAACATGGAGAGGTTTCTTTTTTTTTAAATGCAATGCATTATAAAATAGTCCACAGAATATGACGTCGATGTTTTAATTGACAATATTACAATAATAGCCACCATTTATAAGAATGTCCTCTAGCATCGGTGATGGTGGTTGTGGTGGTAGCAGTAGTTATGGTGGTAGTGGTGCTCGTTATCACCAGTGTTGCTCGGTCTGCAGCCACAGTCAGTTCTGATTGCAGCACGATTAGGATATGTATATAGTCATTTAGCGACAAGGTCGGATCTACTGACGAAGTGCCCCAAATTTATCCTGACTAGTTGATCATGAGGACCACACATAGGGACGAACAGTGGTTTATCATTCAAGATACAATTTGGTTGCTATTTCTAGCGAGACATACGATCACACAGAAAGATAGATCGTTATCAGCTCGTCTGTATGCCTTTAAATTCTTACGGTACCCAAGGCAGAAACGGGCCATATGAACTGGAATTAGTTC
>NC_142929.1:99540954-99555954 GCF_046866305.1 Octopus bimaculoides
GTTTATACACCTATCTTCGTCTTTTGTTCTTCTGTAAATACCAATTATATATATATGCATGTATATGTATACACACACATACTTACGTACACATATACTTACACACACATATATATAGACATACAAATACATATATATACGCATAGAACCGAATATATGTGATTGTGTGCGTATATATATATATATATATATATATATATATATATATATATATATATATATATATATATATATATGTACATACATACATATACACACATATGCATACACACGCATACGCATTCAGACATATATATTATATGTATCTTTATATATGTTTACATGTGTGTATGTGTGTGTGTGTGTGTGTGTATGTATATGTATGTATATACGTATGCTTGTCCATGTATGTATATGTTTGTGTTTGTGTGTGTGTTTTAATATATATAGCCACACCATTCACACATAAAGACTAACGTAGACGCGCACACACATACATGTGAGCGCGCGCGTATGCGTGTACGCGTTTGTATGTCAGATCAGTGTAATTAATTATTAATCTTAGGATAATTATTAATCTTATAGTAATTATTCGTTTAACGATGACAGTTAGTGAAATTTCTCTCTTATCTGCATGACTCGATCTTTTGTGTTGATTTTTAATATCTCTATTATAAGAGAGTGATAGAGAAGCAGATGACTACTGAGCACTGGAAAAGAGATGTGGCAAAGTTGAGTTCCGTTCCATCCCTCGTTCTGCGATTAAATGCTATTCCAGTAGATTGGCCTTTCGTCTCTTTGGAGCTATATAACCAGTCACATAGTAGAAAGGCGTCAACTTTCCAGATGTCTATTCAAATCATTTGAAGTTTTGTATCAAAGAAATTAATGATTTTTTAAAAAACTTAGTCAGAAGGCTACAGATTTCAGACAGGAAGGAATAATAAATTATATCGACCTCAGTATTTGGTTGGTACTTTGTTTCAGTGATCGGCTTATAAAGATGAAAGTAAAAATAATCGGTCTTGGCGGGATTCGGACTTAAAATCGTAAAGACGCGCAAGTAAGAAATTTGTGTTAGAGCTTTATAGGACCGAGGAAGAAATATTTACTGTACATATAAATAGTATGGCTATTTCATTTCTCTGGGATTGGCCAAGTAAGGGTCGAAAGATCAATTAAGGTTGTTCATTATATTTCAATCTCCAGAGAAATGGGCAAAATTACACATGTTTGTATGTCTAGTCAGTAGGTTTACATATATCATGCGGTGATACTGTGTGGACTGGACTCCCCATTAACAGGTCGCTGATAAACACTTACAGCATGCATATTAGCCATCTCACTTCTCTGTATCTATCAGATTTGATGCGTATATAAACAGAATAGCTACTCATTTCTCAGGGATTGCTCAAATGATGTAGACACTTCTGCTGTGACCCTACTCAGCAGAAAATCGATTGAAGTTGTTCATCATTTTTTTTTCATTCTACAGAGAAATAGGTAAAATTAACATGCTTCTATGTCTACCACGTAGGTTTATTTATAATTGTAATACCTGAACCCGGTAAGGCGGCGAGCTGGCAGAATCGTTAGCGTGCCGGGCAAAATACTTAGCGGCATTTCGTCCGTCTCCTCGTCCTGAGTTCAAATTCTGCCAAGGTTGATTTTGTTCTTCATCGTTTCGGGTTGTACACTGGGACCGATGTAATTGACTTATTCTTCTCCTCCTCCGAAATTGCTGGCCTTGTGCCAAAATTTGAAACTAATACTAGAACCCGTTGAATAAACTTTTCTCTTTTACAAATATTCTCCTTGTGTCAATCGAAAGAGAAGGACATCTTTCTCGTCAGTATTTTATTTGAGTCTGCTTCATTTTTATTTTAATTCGGTGATTTTCTTTGTTTAAAATGTATGTAAAAGAAAGTCCTACGCATAAATTTCTGATGCTGTTTCAGTTTGAAGAACACACAGTAATATCTGTAAATTTTATTTTTTCTACTCATCACTGAATGTATTCGGTTGTTACACTTTTAATATCCTTTACTATGGAACGAAATTCGAGACATAATCGAAATATTTAACGTAATAAAACGATATCTTTTTATCTTTTACTTGTTTCAGTCATTGGACCACGGCCATCCTGGGATACCTCCCAGAAGAGTTTTAGTCGAACAAATCGGCCTCAGTATTCACGTTTGTTTTCTTTTTCTTTTTTCTTTTTAAGTCTGGTACTTATTCTTCGTTACGGGGACGAAACAAACCAAAGTCAGTTGTCGAATGGTTGAGGCGGGTGACGAACACAGACACAAACACGCACATATGCGAACAGGTTTCAACATAGTTTCCGTCTACCAAATTCACCCTCAAGGAATTGGTCGACCCGGAACTATAGTAGAAGATAATTGCCCCAGGCGCCATGCAGAGAGATTGAACCTAAGACGAGGCAGTTGCAAATCGAGCTTCTTAACCACACAGCCATGCCTGCTCATATTTTGAAGATCTATAAATTTATGATTGGAAACAGAAATAAGCATATTTATAAAACGTAGAATTTTCATAGGGTCAGACGAGCAGCGTTTGATAAATATGCTTGCAACAAGATGTATGGCTTTACGTTTGTGCTCCCCCCGCCCCAAGTCTTTTCATTTGTGTCGTGGTCTGTTGATTTTTCAAGATTAGATTTGGTTTGGATATGCTGAAACTAGTTCCTAATTACTAACTCCGTCTATTTACATATATAATTGTGTATTGTGATTTGGTTTTTCTTTGATTCAGTTTCTCTCAAAGTACACGAAACTTCCTCTCAATCGCCCATCACTGATGACTAATGCATCTTCTGTTTGTCTAATAATCTTCCTCGACAGCCCTTGTCTTTTTAGTGCTGTTGCTGAATTTGGCTTCACTGACCATACAATATTATTCGCATTTCCGCTTTCTCCAAGTTTTCTAATCAGACTTGTGATATTTAGCTTTGAACCTCTCGAATATTAAATTCTTCTCCGAGCAAATGATGTGTTTGAGTTCCATGATTGCTTATTATTTTGATAATAATATTTAGCTATTGCTTCTCTTTGATCTTTTTCTTAAATTGTAATTCCTGTTCATTATAAAGAAGAATATGAAGTTATTAGAAACTAAAACGTACGAGAAAATTATATTTATACAAGTACAAAAAATAATGCAAATATTAAAAAATGTTGCTTCCACTTATTAGCTTGTGTAGTCATCAAATGAAGAAAACAGCCATTAAATAGACGAGCTAACAGCTTATGATGGCTTTTCCTTGTTTCGTTTTGTTAGGACATCGCATGACACACCCGCTTACTATGTTTGTCTTTGCAATTCCTTAATCATATATTTCAAATATATTCTACCAAGATAGAAAATCGCCTATTCACAAAAAAAAAAAAAAAAAATCAAGAACAAGAAAAAAGAAACAAGAAGAAAAACGAATAAAAACATTTTGTCCGGACACTCTGCCTTGGATTTCAAATTTCTAGAGCTTAAAGTTTTTGGTGTGCTTCGTATCAACATTTCATGACAGACTGGCAGTTATAATAATGCTGTTTGTTGGCTTAAAGCAATATAACTATCAAAATCAACAGCTTCGTAAATCTCGTCTATCATTCTCTCACGAAGTTACTTTGAAAAATCTTTCTCTTTTTATCTGGAACTTTCTCCTTTAACGTATTCATAGCGTTGTGATTATTCCAAACTATGAATAATCAGTGGACCCAAGCGTATTTTCCGAAATAAACCGTATGAAATTATTATATTAAGTGTTTCAAGCTCATACACATATCACCACGGTGTTACAGAAGTCTCACAGTTATGATAGACCAGAATCAAGAGAAAATGCAGCCGATCTATTTTCATTGATGTTTCCTGACAAATTCTTCTGCTAGATCAATTCCCACGTTTTCCACTACATTAACTCTCTGGATCAACAATTCATCTGGTTCGTACTTTCCTCTTGGAAGAGACTAATCTCCTCAATCACACCATCATACTTGCCTTTGTTAATCTATTCTATAAATGACACTTCTCTACTTCTCTCTTCTTTTCATTATCCAGAACATCTACAGTTCTCAGCGTGGATTCAATTTTGCCGCCAACTTCCTTTGCAAACCACTTTCTTAGTGAGAACCGTATGTGGTGCAGTGAAAGCAATCAGTAAAAACTCTTCATATTGCATGATATTTGATTGCATTTACATTCCTCTTAATTCTCCACAGACCTTATCCAAATTTTTAAAGAAACTTCGTTGAAACACCGACATTGTAAAATCCAAAAACACAGTTCTAACTACATGCACAACATATTTGCTAATGTAGTTCCCTAAGTGAATCTGTTCTCGAGCTCGGGATCTGTGATAAAGAATCGTACAAGAAGCACCAGAAAAGACAATTAACCGACAAATCAGATTTGATTATAATGACACATAAACAGCTTTTGTCCACATCAAAATCATTTCTTCATGGATTATAAAGATAATCTGTCATTTCAAGATTGTAGCCATCAAAAGACACTGCTGGCACTATCGTACGTGCGCATGCATTCATGCACATTACATACAAATACATATGTGCGTATATGTGTGCATGTGTGTATATATATATTTGTATATTGTTTAAAACAGTTAGATTCGGTTTCCGTAATATTTTGATTTATGTGTATATATATATATATATATATATATATATATATATATATATAAAAGCCACATCAGATGCAATGATGGATCTAAGGTGTAGATACAAGAGGTAGACAGATTCTTCATAGGGAGTTCCTTCAAATGGGAGTAAAATATCCAATTCACTGGTACGGCGGTTGAATATCACAGAAACAGGGGTATAAATACAAATTACAAATAATAAATTGAATAGAGAAATACGACTGACAATCTAACAAGTGAAACTTAGATACATATTTTTTACTTATAGTATATTATCTCTTTATCTAAGAAACAATATACAGGATATCCACAAGGTCTGGGTACATGGAGTAAATAAAATCATAACATAAACAATTAAATATAAGAAATAAGAATTTCTTAAAGTATGTGTTAATCCCCTTGTGGGTACATGGAGTAAATAAAATCATAACATAAACAATTAAATATAAGGAATAATTATTTTTGAAAGTATGTGTTAATCCCCGTGTACTCAGACTTTGTGGTCACCCTGTAGATTATAATTATCGTAGATCCATGTTTTTTGCTTATTTTAATTTACGGAATTCTCCCTTCGATAAATACGTAAATAAGGACCTTTATCTGTTTATTACTTCGAATAATCTTTATATCAATAACAATAAATGACAGGAGTTATTATATACTATCATTATATATAATTTATATATATATTCTTTGAGTAATCATAAATATATGAAAAGTAACACGTATAAATAAATAGTTAGTTGATATACTAGAAAGACGTTCTTTCAAACATGTATAGGCATAGTTATAGAATAAATATTGATTTACACGATTTATCTGTCTCTAAAACTGAGTGAAACTCTGATACTTTCTCTATTTATATATTTATCTATTATTATTATTATTATTATTATTATTATTATTATTATTATTATTATTATTATTATTATTATTATTATTATTATTATTATTATTGTTCAGTAGTTTTATTTTTATAACGTGCTTTCACTTCACTACCGAGCGCAGCTCTGTGTGCCTTGGGTATGTGCTGTGGTTTGCTGTGATGCTCTTATGGTTACTGTATTGAAAGTGTTTTGCGTAGGATGTGTGCAGTGCCCAGTAGTGCAATTTTCTGTATGTTATATATATTTGTAAGTCCTGGTGTTTTTGTTATGTATTTGTCTGAATATTTTTTTTATTATACCTAAGGCACCTACTATGATAGGAATTGTTTCTGTTTTTAGATTCCACATTCGAGTTACCTCTATTTCCAGGTCTTTGTATTTTGAAAGTTTCTCCATTTCTTTTAGGGAAACGTTGTCATCTGCTGGTATTGATACATCAATTAGAAAGCATTTTTTTTCTTCATGATATTATTATTATTATTATTATTATTATTATTATTATTATATATCATTAAAATGGTCAGTGATTAGTTTCGATTTAAATACATTTTAATTAATATTATTGGAAATACATAAAAAAAAACATTTTTTGACCCTTATAAATTTTCTTTACTTAACTATTTTATCCATTTGAATTTTGTTGTTCCTTTATTGTACTTATTATGTATTTGAATTGTTAACGCTCACGCTCCTGAACATAGGTATTTTGAATCAGTATTATGCAAACTGGCAGTCATTTTACATGGAATTTCGTCAATTTTGAACAAAGGCCCTGAAAAGACTTGTATACATAGATATGAATTGATTATAAATCAAATAATGTATATAAGTCGAAACAAATTGTTGGCTCTATTTGTTTTTTTAAAAAATTGATTATGTTATCTTTTATTATATTTTATAGTATATTGTATTATATTATAATATAACAAATTGTTAGATTGTCAATCGTATTTCTCTATTTAATTTATTATTTATATATTATATATATATAAATATATGTATGTATGTATGTATGTATGTGTGTGTGCATATATATACACAAATATATATATAAATATATATATACATACATATACATATATGTGTGTGTGTGCGTTGTGTGTGTGTGTGTACGCGTTGTGTGTGTGTGTGTGTGTGTGTGTGTGTATGTATGTATATATGTATGCATATATATGCAGAGAAATATTTATGTGAAGTAAATGTAGCATAATATATACTAGTGTAAGATTGTACATAAGTAATTTTTATATAATGTTGTATTATTCATGATTATAATCGACTCGGATGTGTGTGTGCGTGAGTGTGTGTGTATGTGTGTGTATCCATACATACATATACATAGATATATGCACACATATATATGTATATATATATATATATATATATATATATATATATATATATATATATATATACATATTATCGTATATATAATATCCAGCAAACATACATACATACATACATACACACACACACACACACACACACACACACACACACACACATATATATATATATATATATATATATGTATGTATGTAGATGTATGTATTCACACACACATACACGCACACATATACGGACGTACATACATACACACATGGATATTTACATATTTGACCTTAACATTATTAGTAATTATATATTGTTATATGTAACTGTATAATTATTAAACTTAATTTTACATTGCATATCTGTTTTATATACGCGCGTAAGAAACAATCATGGTCTCATTTGACGTGATTAATTTATACACCAGTATACCTCATAATTATGGAGTTGAGGCAATTCAATTCTGGCTGGATTAATTCCCGAAAGAAATCCCAAACAGGATCAGTAAAGAATTCATTACTAAATCGGTTGAATTCATCTTACGAAACAACCACTTCATGTTTGACAATACTTTCTACCGACAAAAATCCGGAATTGCTATGGGCACTAGGGCAGCTCCAGTCATTGCGAACTTAACAATGGGTTACTTGGAAATAATAATATACCAGGAATCTTTATCCACCTTTGGAAACACCCTTTCCCAATACATAAAAGAAAATTGGAAAAGGTTCCTGGACGACTGTTTCATACTCTGGAATGAAAACACAGATGAACTCTTGAAATTCAAAAGTCTGTTGAACAGTGTCAACCCAAACATACAGTTCACAATGGAGTACAACCAAAAGGAGCTCCCATTCTTGGATATACTAATTAAAAAAGTAAACCTAAAAATAGAAACGGACATATTTTACAAAACCACAGACGCCAAACAATATCTACTATTTGAATCATGCCACCCAAGACACACCAAGACAAACATCCCCTTCAACCTTGCAAGAAGGATATGCACAATAGTGTCAGAAGAAAATACTAGAGACTACAGACTACAAGAACTCAAAAACACACTAATTGACAGACACTACTCAGTTCAACTCATAGAGGATGGAATCAGACGTGCATCACAAATTAACATAGAAAACTTAAGAAAAGTTAAACACAGCAACACACATTCCCCGAAAATACTGCCGTACATATCCACATACAACCCCAGAAACAAAGAAGCCTTCACCATCATCACCCAAAACATACCAATGCTACATAAGGATCCCAAATTAAAGGAAATTTTACACACACACAAAATCATCAAAAGCCACAAACAACCAAAATCACTGAAAAAGATCCTCACAAAGGCAAAATTATTTTCCGAAACAACAGATGCGAAAGTAAACAAATGTGGTCGACCAAATTGTGCAACATGCCCAAACATTCTAGAAGGTTCAGAATTCCTTTTCGAAGAGGGACACAAATTCAAAGTTAAATCTAACTTTAGTTGTGCCTCAGAAAATCTTATTTATGTAATAAGATGTTCGGGCTGCCACGAGAACTACATAGGGTCCACAGGATCATCGCTCAGACGTAGATGCACACTGCACCGCCAGCAGATTGCATACCCAGAATACCGAATGATACCTTTTAGTGATCATATTGAGAAATGCGCAAAACAAATGCTACCACAATTTATAATCTTTCCTTTTTAACAATGTGCCATTAAAACACCAACACAGATTAGATTAAATAAGGAAACCTTTTTCATTCAAAAATACAAACCCAAACTTAACCATTGATAACACATTTAAATAAGGAAATTCATCACCCCACTGAGAAAAAAAGGGGAAAAAATATAGAACAAAACCATGGTAAATTAATCAAATTCTACCACCTCCTAGATTTCGATTATCTCCCCTATACCGGAAGAAATCCCTAATTACCTCCCCCTATCTAGAACTCTTCTTTCTCAGACTGGAGCGAACACGTTACAATGAAGTAGAGAAATTTGAAACGACAACACGAAACCGGTTATTTCTCAAAATACAATGTTTATATACCAAAAAGATTTTCTAACATTTTTCTAACATTTTTCTAACATTTTTCTGACATAATTTAAATATATACTTTAACCATGTAACACAAGCTTTCTGTAGTTTTTTCACTCTTATTATCTTATATATATATATATATATATATATATATATATATATATATATATATATATATATATATATATATATATTGGAGAATGTACGAAAAAAACAACAGACGAGGACAGGTGGTGTAAACAACAAAAGGATGTATTAGTTTGACGCTCGGGAATACAGAAAGTCTTTAACGTTTCGAGCTACGCTCTTCAACAGAAAGAATACGGAGAAAACAAGGAGAAAAACATATATATATATATATATATATATATATATATATATATATATATATATACATATATATATATACATATATATATATACATATATATATATACACACATATATGTATTTGTATATATATATATATATATATATATATGCATAAATACATACATACATATACGTATCTATATATGTATATATATGTATGTGTATATATATATACATATATATGTATATACACACGTGTGTACATATATATCTATCTATCTATCTAGATGGATAGATAGGTAGGTAGGTAGAGAGATAAATTCATACATACATACATACATACATAGATGCATACATACATGCATACATGCATACATGTATACATGTGTGTGTGCGTGTGTGTGTGTGTGTGCGCGTGTCTGTGTCTGTGTGTGCATGCATGCTTATATATACGTATGTATGTATTCATATATGCACAAATAATACACAGGCACAGGCATACAAGCAACACAAGTACGCACGTATTTCAAAAGATTACCGAAATCTAGTTCCGTTTTATACATCTAGTTCCGAAATTAAATCCGCTTTTAAAACATTTTAATACTAACAACTTACATTTCTAAAGAAAGCGAATAAATGCATTACTTTTTTTTTTTTTCTTTGAAACTTCTTTCTTCTTCATTGAATAATTATAATTCTTTTGAATACAATTTAGAGCAGCTTTCAGATTTAGTTTTTCAAATTGTTTGAAACAATTTTTCCCGTTTCAAAATTATTCTTTTCTTATCATGTATCCTTTTACTTCTTTTTATTTTATTTGAGAAATAGACTTCAAGTCAATGGATGTGTTAAATGAATACTTTTTTTCGAAAATTTTTTGGTATGTTTCCGTACCATTACTCCTGTCACTCATAATATTCTTCCTTGTTTTCTTTATTCCTTCTTACATTTCTCTGTTCTTATTTCTCTTTATATTCCTTCCTTTCTTTCTCTCCTTTTCTTCTTATCTTTCATATTTTCTCTCTTTAATTTTGTTTTCTTTTTGCGTTCGTTCGTTCGTTTCCCCAAATTTTTTCGCATTTATGTCATTAGTTTTCTGTGTTATCATTGATATCTTTGAGAATGAAAGGCAGAAAATATCACTGTGTCAATAAGACATAAAGCTATTTTTCTTTCTCTTTCTTCTTTTCTTCCATCTTCCATCCACTTCGTTATACTATATATATATATATATATATTCTATTTGTCTGTTTTATTTCTCTTTCTATATAAAATGTCCGCCATTTAATTCTTTTATCATTTTACATGTCTTCTTTTCTTTATTCTACTTCTCATGTGTATTACATTTCTTAATGCAGTCTTTCTTTCATTCTTTCTCCATGTGGTTTATCCCCTCCCTCAACTAATTCCAACATTTTACCTTCGGGTTACGAATAATGGAATCTGTGTCATGTCACATCGAAGACATCTATCTTCTGATAATATATTCCAAGCTTTAACCAAATCCACCTCACAATGGCTGCTACTATCTCCCCAGCTTCGATTTATAATTGAATGAAGTTATTGACGACGGTGATGATGGGGACAAAGGTGATGCTGCTGATGATGATAATAAACGAGAAACAGAAATGTTAATTATCGCCGCTCAGGAACAACTTCTGACAATAAATCTGATAACGGCAAAGATCGAGAAAACTCAGTCAGACAGCAAACGTGGAGTCTCAGGGAAGGAGACGAGAGTATCAATCACATTTTGAGTGAGTACAATATACTAACACAGAAAGGAGTACAAGTGCGAACATGAAAATTTAGGCAAAAGAGTACATTGCGATTTTAGTCGATTAACGTGACTTCAAATCAACAGTAAATTGGTATGAACACGAATCAGAGGCTGTGATAGAAAATGAGAATTATGAGATCTTGTGGAACTTTGCCATAAAGACTGACCATACTACCGAGACAAGAAAACCAAACATAGTTATAGAAAATAAAAAATTTAGAAAGGTATAACAATGCACTATAGAACAAAAAATGAACTGTATACCTGTTGTAACTTGGTTATTAATAGTCCGATGATATTTCGGAGTTAGAATTCCTTCTTGAGATCTTATTTGCTGGAGTCTCTGCTATAAACAGAGACTCCAGCAAATAAGATCTGAAGAAGGAATTCTAATTCCGAAATATCATTGGACTATAGTTTACCAAGTTACAACAGGTATACAGTCCATTTTTTGTTCTATAGTGCATTGTTATACCTTTCTAAAGTTTTTATTCTTTACAAACAATACACAATGCTTCAAGCGAACTACATACTCTCTTATAATTATAGAAAACAAAATGAACGAACAGTGCAAGATCATAGATTTCGCAATTCCCTATGATAGCAGAGTCGATACCAAAGAAATGGAAACAAAAAATTGAGGAAACCAGGATATAGCCAGCGAGCTGAATAGACTGTTAAAGGCCATGACAACAGATATTCTTGTAGCAAAAGGTGCAATTGGCACAACGCCCAAAATGCTACTTAAAAGACTCAAATAGATTGGAACTTAAACAAGCATTGAAACTGAAACTGCAGAAAAGTACCATCCTATATCCTGGAAGAATCCCGAGAAAGACTTTTGAAATATGAGAAGACTTCATGTCGCCAGACCTCAAGATGGAATACCTACTAACTAAATTAGCATGCACTAGCGCAATAATAATAATAATAATAATAATAATAATAATAATAATAATAATAATAATAATAATAATAATAATAATAATAATAATAATAAAAAGAAGAAGAAGAAGATGGAGGAGGAGGTGGAGGAGGAGAAGAAGAAGAAGAAGAAGAAGAAGAAGAAGAAGAAGAAGAAGAAGAAGAAGAAGAAGAAGAAGAAGAAGAAGAAGACATCCCTATGAAGTTGTTAATGCATTCTTTTCTTTATCTACCTATTTTCAATTTCATTCAATCTCAAGTGCTTATACAGTGCTTTATCTTTGCAATCTTCCATCCTACACAAGCCTAACCTTACTTCCAATAATTGTGGTTCTGTGGCAATTTTTACATACCATGCTATGTTGCTTTCTTATGCTATAATGTTGTGTTCGCAACGATTCAGTCGTTTCCCCCTCTTTTTCTTGGTACATACAGTCTGTGTGTGTCACTTTTTGGGTGGAGTATCCCATATCTAGTCAGCAATTGCCTTGTCTTTCTGTCTAAGCTATTTAGTTCGTCTACTGTCCATACGATTACCCCTGCTCCATTCCTAAGGAGTGAAACTGCCCAGGTGTTGATAGCTTCAATCTTATTCCGTCCATTTCATTTCGACTTAAGGATCAGTCTCAGTCTGCACAAGTACTCCACCTTAAATTTTTCTATCATTTTCTTTCTCCATCAATTTATCTATTTCCAATATCCCCATGTGCTTATAGCCCGTCTCTTCTATCTGCTTCATAACCTCCCCGGACGGTATCGCTAGCCCATCCATACATTTGATTTTTCCCTCTGTTCAAGAGTAACACACCACACTGTTTCAGCTCGAACTCCATTCTGATATCAGCACTGAAAGTATACACTGTATGAACGAGGGAACTGATTTGGGATTCATCTTTACCATAAAGTTTGAGGTCATCCATGAATAACAAGTGGTTGACTTTTTGTTTGCGGCTTTTGAATACATACCCAGCTTTTGCTTTCCTCAGAATCTGTATTAGTGGTATCATGCACAGTACAATAATGACTTGGGAAGGTAGTCCCCTTGGAAGAGGCTTCTCCTGATTTCTATTGTCCCTAAACTTGTCACAAGAAAAATACAAATACCTGGGGATAAACGAAGGAGATGGTATACAAGATGTTACAATTATTATTATTATTATTATTATTCAGTAGTTTTATTTTTATAACGTGCTTTCACTTCACTACCGAGCGCAGCTCTGTGTGCCTTGAGTATGTGCTGTGGTTTGCTGTGGTGTTCTTATGGTTACTGTATTGAAAGTGTTTTGCGTAGGATGTGTGCAGTGCCCAAGTAGTGCAATTTTCTGTATGTTATTATTATTATTATTATTATTATTATTGTTGTTGTTGTTGTTGTTGTTGTTGTTGTTGTTGTTGTTGTTGTTGTTGTTGTTGTTGCTGTTGTTGTTGTTGTTGTTGTCGTCATTGCCGTCGTCGTTATTATCATCACCATCATCATCATCATTTGGTCTGCAAGCCTCTCAAGAAGTGATTTTTGTTGTCTTTTTGTATTTAAGGGAATCTGGACATGTTACTATTACTAAAGTGAGAACTTTTTACTCTGGAGTATACAAAACAAAACATTCTGAACAAGTTTGGGTTTATTTTCATCAGAATAAATAAGGAAGTTAGGGGGTTTTTTTTCGGACACCAGTAAATAATGGCGTTTAGAAAAATAATAAAAGCATGCCCACAAATAGACAGCAAATAAAAAAAAAATGGATCGTTTTTGTTGCTGTCAGTTTTTAATTATTTTAATTATGTTCCCATTGTTTCCGAATTTGGTGTAAAGATGTAGTTTGTGTGTTAATTATGGAAATGAAATTCATTTTTGCAATAAATTGATGAATAAAAAATCTAATAGCTTTTAAAATTTACAAATTTTAGGTAATTTTAGCCAGTCGAAAGCCAGACATATCAGTGTCTGTTTCCATAGTAACAAGTCAAAATATAATCTGCTTAAAATTCCAACCACGTATATTGTCTTTATCTGTCTATTTTACTTGACAAGGGCCTATTTTCTGAACGTTGGTACCGCATTTTTATCATTTTCAAATTATTTGTTTTTCGAGAAACGAATATTTTCGGTTGGTGTCCTATCACTGCCTCATACCGGACTGGGAGTCTTGGGAAGATCGTTGGGATAGACGAAACAGTCTTCTCAATACGAAAATACAACCGAGGAAGGGTGCTTGCAATCCTGAGTAGTGGGTTTTTGAAGGAGTATGTCACGAGACCAGACATGCTTTTCTTTACGCGGTTCCATGTCGGAATCGCGACGCACTAGAGAAATGCATACATTAGTTGGTTTTTCCAGGAACCACAGTTTTCAGTGACGTGGGGTGGGGGTTGGGGCTTACTCTCACATTCCTGAAATTGATGGTTATAATTTTGGACAGAAAACTGTGAACCACAGTGTTGAGTTTATTAACTCGAAAGATAGTAACCACACGCAACAAGCGGAAAAATGCACATAGGCCTGTGTAAATCGAGCGGATAAAAGACGCTGTGGGATCCACCTTTTTGTGGTTGACTCGTATCTCTGCGAGTTTATGTGATGCGGGTGATTCGAAACTTGTTATTTGTCTGAACACTGCTTTCGGTTTTGAATTTTCACTATAAAAAATATTTATTATTTGTTTACATGAACTGAACTACATCTCTCTTGTAATATAACATACACCAGTTTTTTTTTTTTTTTTTTTGTAATTTTTCAAAAACAAAAAAATTCATTGAGGATTCTTCATTTTTATATTGATTACATATCTGTTCCAGCATTTCACATTGGTTCATTCATTAAAACTTCAAAACTTCTTACAACTTCCGTCGTCGTCGTACTGTTGTATTAGACAGCTGTCACGCACGAAATGCCAGCTTCTGAAGCGTGTTTTCTGAATAAGTAAAAATGATCAGACTTTAAACCTCTGTAACATTTTTCTAAAATTTTTCTGGAACGAGTGAGTAACAAAATCAAATTCAACGTGAAAAATTACATCAGTATACCAAATTAGAAACAGAAAAGATGCCCCAAAATACCTAAACCCAGACGGTTAC
>NC_142929.1:99560954-99603454 GCF_046866305.1 Octopus bimaculoides
CGGTGTAAGGGGAAGAGAGAGAGTGGCAGAGGGAGAAACAAAGGGAGGAAGTAGAAAAATAGGTGAGCAACGAGAGGAAAAGAGAAAGAGAGGAAGTACGAGGGGAAAAAAGAGATACGTAGTAGTAACAGAAGAAGAACGAGAGGGGTAAAGCGAGATACGTAGTAGTAAAGAGGAAGAACGAGGGGGAAGAGAGAGAGTGGTAGAGGGAGAAACAAAGGGAGGAAGTAGAAGAATAGGTGAGCAACGAAAGGAAAAGAGAAAGAGAGGAAGTACGAGGGGGAAAAAAGAGATACGTAGTAGTAACAGAGGAAGAACGAGAGGGGTAAAGTGAGAGACGTAGTAGTAAAGAGGAAGAACGAGAGGGGGAAAAATGATAGAGGAAGAGAAAGAGAAAGAGATAGAGTAGCGTCGGAAAATATGAAGTTACGAAAAACTACTTACAATTGGAGACGCTGCGTTCAATCATATATATATATATATATATATATATATATATAATGCAAGAGAGTTAGGGGTTGAGGATTCAACCCACTAAGGGATAGTATCTATTCAATATACTGCTGGGAGGGTACCAAATTATTGTTACACTAGTGTTATACCAAGTGTAATAAGTGGGTGCGGGTAAAAGGGGGTTATATATATATATGTGTGTGTGTGTGTGTGTGTGTGTGTGTGTGTGAGTGTATGTATATATATATCTATATCTATACACACATAATATTAATAATATGTATATATATGCATATATACATACAAATATGTGCATACTTACATATATATGTATATATACATGCATATATAGGTACAGGACGTCATAAAACCTAAACAACATGAAATACGAAATACGAAAATATGAAATACGAAGACAAACATTTGCATGCGAACAACGAAAGAAACAAATGGAAAAGAAGACAAGTAACGTAAAGAACGACCCTTCATCAGTTGTCGGCTGTTTCAGCGTTCGCCACCTTACCTCGTATAGCCTAGCGGCCCTCACTTTTTGTTTTCGCTGTCCTGTTTTTGTTACCAACTTTGCCCCCTCCCTGCGCCGCAAATCCCAAATTTTATTTTGGTTCGCGGGAGCAACTGTTTTCTCGAAGGCACATATTGTCGTGAATTGCTCGAAATGTGGATAGGTACACAGCCGACAACCGATGAAGGGTCGTTCTTTATGTTACTTGTCTTGTTTTCCATTTGCTTCTTTCGTTGTTCGCATATAAAAGTTTGTCTTCATATTTCATGTTGTTTATATTTTATGACGTCCTGTACCAATAATTGCATGTATATATACATATATATGTATGTATATAAGCATATATATATATATATATATATATATATATATATATATATATATATATATATATATACACATAGTACATATACGTATATGTTTTTTACACATATGCATAGGCGCAGGAGTGGCTGTGAGGTAAGTAGCTTGCTTACCAACCACATGGTTCCGGGTTCAGTCCCACTGCATGGCACCTTGGGTAAGTGTCTTCTACTATAGCCTCGGGCCGACCAAAGCCTTGTGAGTGGATTTGGTAGACGGAAACTGAAAGAAGCCCGTCGTATATATGTATATATATATATATGTTTGTGCGTCTGTGTTTGTCCCCCCACCATCGCTTGACAACCGATGCTCGTGTGTTTACGTCCCCGTAACTTAGCGGTTCAGCAAAAAGAGACCGATAGAATAAGTACTAGGCTTACAAAGAATACGCTTTGGGGTCGATTTGCTCGACTAAAGGCGGTACTCTAGCATGGCCGCAGTCAAATGACTGAAACAAGTAAAAGAGTATATGTATACAAGTGTGTGTGTGTGTTTGTATATATATATATGCATGCATGTATGTATATATCATGTATGTATATGTATGTATAATATATGTATATAATAAGATTATAGGAAGCTGTTTGGTGCAATATATTTTTAAGTGCACAAAAATTATTCATACACAAAACAATATCGATAGGGTTTATAAAAATTAGAGTACATTAAGAAATTCACCACAAATTTCGCTTTAATGTTTAGCTTACAAATTGCCCATTAGAAAGTTATATATATTTAGTTATATATATATATATGTTCTTTCATTTTTTTATATAAAAATTATTCAAATTTAGGCACAGGCGTGGCTGTCTAGTAAGAAGTTTATTTCCTAACCACATGGTTCTGGGTTCAGTTCTACAGCAAGTGCCTTCTACTATAGCCTCGGGTTGATCAAAGCCTTTGTGAGTAGATTTGGAAGACTGAAACTGAAAGAAGTTTGTCATATATATGTGTGGGTGCTGAAAAGTTCCTGGTTTTGGGTAAAAAAATACAGTATGATCAGTTAATTATAATTTTATTCAACATATTCTTCTCTCAGTTTCTCATAATTAGAGCAATCCTTCAGTTTTTCCAAGCCACCAAACAGGCCTTTCGCGAAACCCTTAAAGCCAGGAACTTTTAAGAAATCCCTTATATATATATATATTTATCATTATTCAGTTTATTTCAAGATTTCTTGCCAATAAAGAAAGAACCGGTTTCTAACCTAGATCCAAGGCTCCATCATTGGCGTTTCAACATCCGTCGCTTACGACGTCGAGGGTTTCAGTTGATCCGATCAACGGAACAACCTGCTCGTGAAATTAACGTGCAAGTGGCTGAGCACTCCACAGACACGTGTACCCTTAACGTAGTTCTCGGGGATATTCAGCGTGACACAGTGTGGCAAGGCTGACCCTTTGAATTACAGGCACAACAGAAACAGGAAGTGAGAGCGAGAGAAAGTTGTGGTGAAAGAGTACAGTAGGGTTCGCCACCATCCCCTGCCGGAGCCTCGTGGAGCTTTAGGTGTTTTCGCTCAATAAACACTCACAACGCCCTGTCTGGGAATCGAAACCTCGATCCTATGACCGCGAGTCCGCTGCCCTAACCACTGGGCCATTGCGCCTCCACAGTGAAATATAGTGTAATGTCCAGAAACCACATGACTGAAATCTGAAGAGGAATATAACACACACCATATGGACCGGTAGTTCATTAACATAGACACTCCGTCATTTATTTTCACACTTATACTTACACTCACACATACACTGAACACGTGAGTGTTTGTGTATGTGGTGTGTGTATGTGTGTGTGTGTGTGTGTGTGTGTGTGTGTGTGTGTGTGTGTGTGTGTGTGTGTGTGTGTGTGTGTGTGTGGTGCGTACAAAATAGGCTCCATACATATAGTATAAACTAACATATAAAAACAATCTTTTCTTCTATAGGCATAAGGCCTGAAATTTGGTGGTGGGGAGCAGTCGATTACATTGACCACAGTACCTGATTGGTACTTATTTTATTGTCCCCGAAAGGATGAATTTGAACTCAGTGCGTAGTGACGGGCGAAATACCGCTAAGCATTCCGTCCGGCGTGCTAACGATTCTGCCAGCTCTCCTTTCTACTATAGGCACAAGGCCTGAAGATTTTGGGAAGGGGTACTAGTCAATGACATCGACCCTAGTGCGAACTAATACCTAATTTATCGACCCCGAAAGAATGAAAGGCAAAGTCGGGCGGCATTTGAACTCAGAACGTGGAGACAGACGAAATACCATTAAGCATGCCGCCCGGTATACTGACGACTCTGCCAGCTCGCGGCCTTGACATATAAAAAGCAATATGACAATACTTCTATTTCCCTGATGCACAGTGAATGTCTCTCGGAAGCATTGTTTATGAGTAGTTTCAATTCCTGGATGAAACCTTTTCACTGCACTCAATCAACTAATGCCACTGAGAAAAGTACAAGAGGAACATTTATCCTTCCACTATCTATCTATCTATCTATCTATCTATCTATCTATCTATCTAACTATCTATCTATCTGTTTGCCTGTCTTTCCATATACTTACATGCATACATACATACATACACACACACACACACACACACACATATTATCTAATAAACACAATATATATATTTTTATCAGCTACTAATAGTTTCATGTGATGAAAGCATCTCAGAAAGCATTTTTTAACACGTCTGGTGCCTTCATGCAATCCTCAGATTGTGCTCACAGCCTGAGGATTGCATGAATTGTTAATATATATATATATATATATATATATATATATATATGTATGTATGTATGTATATATATATATACATATAATATAGGATAAATTATATATAGGATATATGCCGAGAATAGACTTTAAATCGTCAATAACCACATATTTTTTCATGTTTTTCTTTTACCCTTATTTAGAAGTTGTTTAAAAATTTCACCTTAAAAGGTATTTTTTTATATGTTGGCCACTCATAAAATTTTTTGAAAATGTTATCCTATATCAGACGTAAATTTATTACCATTCACTTTCAGTCTCATCACACGTGTCTCGAGGTGTACTGCAACATTTCTATTTGGATATATTTGGAGTACTTAAGTGTATACATGACTTTGCGTCTGCTTGTTCCATGGGTGCAAGTAAGTATTTCATTTATTTCTTAACGTATTTACCGGTGATGACGAGAAAAGTTTTTATGAATTAACTCAGAAATCGGACCGATTCGGTAATAACGGAATTTATTAGAAATTTCTGTCAGCTTGCTTCGAGACATGTGCTTATAGGGATGAAGTATATGTGGTTATTGACGATTTAAAATTTATTCTTGGCATAGAATTTTTTTGCCCTTATTTATAAATTATATATAATATAATATAAGGATAAAATCTTTATAATAATTTATCAAGTAGTCAGCGTGAAAAAACCTCATAAGGAAAAAAACCATCATTTTTTTCCATAAATATATATAATATAATTTATATAAGGGCATTACTATACAGTAATGCCTCACGCTTAGAGGGACTTTATAAGTCAAAACTACCAAAATAAGCACATATTTACCGATCGCGAGGGAATGCAACTTTCAAAGCTAACCT
This sequence comes from Octopus bimaculoides, assembly GCF_046866305.1. Classification (NCBI taxonomy): domain Eukaryota; kingdom Metazoa; phylum Mollusca; class Cephalopoda; order Octopoda; family Octopodidae; genus Octopus; species Octopus bimaculoides. The sequence continues at coordinate 99,565,886 of NC_142929.1, forward strand.
CCTAAAAACTTTTAACTTAACGGCAAACCACTGGTTTCATAATTAATACAGCAAAACTATGCAGTAAGCCGCATCTTTTATTCATCAGTGCACGTATGGTCAAGACACATAAAGAATAAACAACAATCAACATACCCTGATGTACCCGACACAGTAAAATGACTTCTGTTCATCCTTATATATCCGTGAAAGAGGCGGGCTTTTCAAGTTACACTTCGGCAACATGTGCTTTTACATGCCCTTATATAAATTATATTATATATATTTATGGAAAGAAATGATGGTTTTTTTTTCCTTATGAGTTTTTTTCACGCTGACTACTTGATAAATTCTTATAAAGATTTTATCCTTATATTATATTATAAATAATTAGAATATATTCAGTGCTGAATATTATTCTGTAAAAGCACATGTTGCATTCCCTCGCGATCGGTAAATATGTGCTTATTTTGGTAGTTTTGACTTATAAGTCCCTCTAAGCGTGAGGCAGTACTGTATAGTAATGCCCTTATATAACTTATATATATATATGTATGTATGTATGTATGTATGTATGTATGTATGTATGTATGTATGTATGTATACATACATATATGAAGACCACAGACGCTCTCCTACTTTCACTAGCCTCTGGTTCACAGATGTGTTGTCTTTCACTTTTAATTTTTCTCCTGCTTCCTTCAAAATGACAAGCATGTGTCATTAATTTTATACAATGAACTGAAAACTTTTCCCCACTGGCGGAAAAATTAGTTGCGCTCTCACCATTGAACGTGGTCTTCATCTAGCTACAAATGTGTAGGATTGACCATGAAACACCAGTTTGTTTGTCGTTGTTATGACGTTAAACATAACAGCTTTATGTTGCGTTATTGAAGAGCAGCGTTTAGTAATCCGTTCTTTTACTCTAGTTAATTTCTTTAAAATATATATAACGCAACAACAGATATCTTAAAAATATAAAAGCATAATTCTTCAACAAAAGCCTCCTGCTTTTCAACCTTCTTGGTTCATCCTCCTACAAGTATAATTATGGTATCAGCTGCAATAAGATGATGATCGAAATGAATAAAGTGAAAACTATACGAATAATGCTCTTAATCATCTGAAGGTTTTCAAAAGAGCGAGTATCAGTATAAGGACGGGTATTCTCATTCAATAACATAACGACATTTGACAGTATTCCTCGGCGTATGCTTCAGATGGCAAGCCTTGTCTCATCGTTTAGCATCTTACTGTAATGAATACTGTTTCTAGAAAATTCTCCAGTCCTGGTCCTTTCGAATTCCACCCCTTCCAATTTTATCTGATGTTAGTTAAGCTTTAAGCTTCTTTTTCTGATGAGCGACTGTGTATGTTTCCATTCCCTACTCTGCACCTAGTTTTTGGCTCGTAGTCATATATTCATATTTCGTCACCAGTTATTCAGAAGAAGGTGTTATCTAGCCCCACTTAAACGTGGATGTTCTGTTAGAACAGATTTTACTGCGGTAGATACTGTGAAAGAAGCTCTCATATTAGCTTTTGGTGCAAAATGCACGCTTGATTATATCGCTAGCAGGGAGATAAGTCTCCACCAAGTCCAGCGCCGAGACCACTAGATCACGTGATTTCGACCTCCCTTGGTTTCATCAAAGATGGACACTCGACCTCTAGAGATAGCAGCGATTCATCTCCCCGCCAGCAATATATAGAATACCAGTGCTAAAACAGGCGCTGGTGAGCTTGTTAAAAAATTCTCATTAGGGACAGAAGCAGTGTTAATACCAAGAGGTAATATTTATCCCCACTTCAACGTGGATGTTCTTTTAGAATAAACTATACTGTGGTAAATACCATGAGAGAAACTCTCATATTGATTTTTGGTGCAAAATGCATTTTTGCTTATATCGCTAGTGAGGAGATAAATCCTCACCAACTCCAGTGCAGAGACCACCAGATCACTTCAATAGTTATGTGTCCGCTCATGAGAACCATGTTGTAGACTCGTTGTTTGTTGTCAGCAACACATGACGTGGTCGGATGCACGTCTTCTTTACGCGACCATTTAAAATTTTTCAAGCCTTTTGTAGTCTGTCTTTTATAGCAAAGCACTGTTCCCATAATGTCTTGAAAGTCTTCGATAGATTTCGGTCCCTGATGAGCGACTGCGTATGTTTCCACTCCCACCCTGCCACCAACAAACAAACATTGATGCCTGAGCGATGCACTTCTTTGGAGCTTAGAGAAAACGGAGAACCAAGAACAGATTAAATGACGTTTCACGTCTATTGATGTGGGTGCGACATGATTTCATATTTTCCTAGCAATAGGAAACAAATTGCTAGTACTTTACGGATAATAAAGACTTCCACTTGTATGTACCTATTAAATGTCTATAAATCTATTTATAACGAAAACTTTATGCAAATTTAATCTTTCAAGGGCCGTATATATATGTGTGTGTGTATGTGTGTGTGTGTATACATATGTATGCATATATATGTATGCATGCATATATATGTGTATATGTACATATATATGGATATATACATATATATATGTGTGTGTGTATATTTATTTATACATATACATATATATATATACACATATATGTATATGAATATATAGCTGTATATATTGAAGTATGTATGCACACACACATACATATGTGTGTGTATGTATGTATGTATATAACGCTTCATATAAATGTAACTCCTTTGTTCTTAGTAAAAAAAAAAAAGCCAAAAAATATTTAAAAAAGAACCTTTCATTCTGTTCCCTTTTCCTGTCTTTTTCCTTTCTCTTTTCCTTGCTTTCCTTCTTTTCTTTCTTTTTCTTGTCATTTATCTCCAACGAATCAATGTTGTCATTGATTGAACTATTTCTAATTATTCCTTGGCAAAAACACTCAAGATGGATATTTTCTTCTTTTAGTTCATTGCTTTCTTTGTTGTTTTCGTTTTAAATTTGATTCGTTTTGTTAATCATTTGATTGTTGTTGTTGTTGTTGTTTTTGGTGTTGTTGTTGGCGGTCGTGGCGATGATGGTGTTGTTGCTGTTGTTGAAGCGATTGTTATTCTGATATATTCCTTCATTAGCACTCCGTCGTACGCACGCACGCACGCACGCACGCACGCACACACACACACACACACACACACAGAGTCATTCAGACATTCACACAGTTGCACATTAACACAAATATCCATTCACATATTCATACAGATGCATAGACACACATACACACACACACACTCGCACACATGCACACACACACACACACACACACACGCACACACACACATACACACACGCGCGCGCGCACGCACAGTTCACATAAATTCTTTTATTCTTTTTGTTTCAGCCATGCGGCTGCGGCCATGCTGGAGCACCAACCACCAAGTTATATATACAGCTCTAGAAACCCGGGCAACCTTTTTCGAGAAGCTGGTCACACGAGACATGGTTCATCATGAAGCAGGTCGCACTACTAAAAAGATTCAAGTGATTTTTCGTTGGGCGTGTCATTTCGTTGGGCGGGCCGCAGTTTGCTCATGAATGCTACAAGTACATTTATGCTCTTACTGTCTTACCATTGTTGTAAAGTTTGCTGAAGATCGCAAGAATGGAAACATAGCATGCAGAGAAGGAACACACGGTGCAGACCATGGTTTACACCAACAAGATAAAGAAAATAACAAAAGAAGAAGAACTGGAAAGAAAGAAAGAAAGGAAGGAAGAAAGAAAAAAGCGAGAGCTCAACAATGACTTCTTGCACATGGGCAATCTCTTAACAGAAGATGACCACAAATAGATCCGAGGCTGTGTGGTAAGAAGCTTGCTTCCCAATCACATGATTCCGGGTTCAGTCCGACTGCGTAGCACTCTGGACAAATGTCTTCTACTATAGCTTCGGACCAACCAAACCCTTCTGAGTGCATTTGGTAGACCGAAACTGAAAGAAGCCCGTCGTATGTACGAGTGTGCGTGTGTGCATGTGTGCATGTGTGTGTGTGTGTGTGTGTGTGTGCGTGTGTGTGTGTGTGTGTGTGTGTGTGTGCGTGTACGCGTGCGTGTTTGTCATTGTGTCTGTGTTTATCCACCACCACCACCGCTTGACAACCAGTGTTAGTATGTAACCCAGCGCTTCAGCAAAAGACACCGATAGAATAAGTACCAAGCTTAAAACAAAAATAAGTACTAGTGTCAATTCATTCAAGTAATAAGTTCTTCAAGGCGGTGCCCCAGCATGGCCGCAGCCTAATGACTGAAACAAGTAAAAGGTATCTAAAAGAGTATAAATTTATATCAAGAGAGTCTTTTGATATGTCCGAGGTAGAAGAAAAATTCCCTTAAATCATACCGTATCTTTTTTAAAATGAGGGACACATTGGCTAACATTGTGTTGATTATACGTACGACAACACCGTTGTCGAAATCAGGAGCGAATCGTAGGTCTTCGACTCGTTTACTGAAAACGACTTTCAGACCGGATTCCAAAAGAACGCTGGGACAGGTGTAATGCTGCAAAAGGTGGACTATTTCGAAGACGTTGTTAAGACTTAGGCGTAGTAGTAGCTGTGTGGTGAGTAGCTTGCTTACCAACCACATGGTTCCGGGTTCAGTCCCACTGCGTGGCACCTTGGGCAACTGTCTTTTACTATAGCCTCGGACCGATCAAAGCCTTGTGAATGAATTTGGTAGACGGAAACTGAAAGAAGCCTGTCATATATATGTATATATATATATATATATATATATATATATATATATATGTATGTATGTATATGTGTGTGTGTTTGTCCCCCCAACATCGCTTGACAACCGATGCTGGCTTGTTTAGGTCCCCGTAACTTAGCAGTTCGGCAAAAGAGACCGATAGAATAAGTACTAGGCTTACAAAAGAACAAGTCCTGGGGTCGATTTGCTCGATTAAAGGCGGTGCTCCAGCATGGCCACAGTCAAATGACTGAAACAAGTAAAAGAGAGTAAAGAGAGAGTAAATAAACTATTATTTTTTTTATTAAGCATTACTAGTCCGGGAACTTTTTGATATCACCTCGTATGTATGTACGCTCGCGCGCGCGTATGACCTTTTAGTAGAAGGCAGGCAACTTCCAGTAATTAGAATATTTCGAAAACTCCCTTGGAGATGAAACAACCACAATCATTATGAATTAACTGATTAAAATATATTCTTAAATTTCAGACAAGAGTAACAGGCTCAATGATAGGACTTGAACCAAATAGCTATTTCTCATTAGGTACCATGTTACTGGTTATACTATGGAGTGCATATAACATTTCTTCTTAACATAGTTCATGGAATCATTACTGAAGTAGGACACATTACTATGTTGGATATTAGTTGAAAAATCTGTCCCAGTATAAAGTGGCTGACAAGACATCATGTGACAGGATTCGTGACTCTAGCAGAGCTGTTCACGTCCAATTTCAGTGACCACTATAATTACTTTATGACACAATTTCATTGTGTTCTACATAGATAAATAAGTTATTTTTTAATTGAACATAACTAGTCCGGGAACTTTTTGATACTACGTCGTAGTCAATCAGCCTTAGGCATAACCGAACAGCAAGTTCCAGCTGGCCGCGATTCACCACTCGTCGTTCTCCATAAGCGAGGAGTCAAGGACATTCTGCGATTCGCTCTTAATCTCGACAAGGGTGTAGTTGTATGTATATTTAGGATGATATTAGCTAATGTGTCCCTCATTTTAAAACGATAGGGTGTGATTTAAGGGAATGTTTCAGCTATTTCAGGCATCCTTTCGATCCTTGAATACAAAACGTGGCTCGCGAAACTTCCGTTCGGGTGATCTTCCCAAGTTACCATTTCACCCTTGCACACCAATCCGTCACAAGGTTACCCATTTACATCTGAGTGAATTGGAGCAACGTGAAATAAAATGTTTTGCTCGAGGACACAACGCACAGCCGGTTCAGAATTCGAAACCATAATCTTCCGGTCGTGTGTGCAATATCCAAACCACTAGGCCACGGCTGGAAACGTCTTCGATCATAGGCCTGCTCATTCAGAACTGACCTGCAACAAAACAGTAAATACATTCGTGCATACATACATATTTTGGCGAACTTGGTTGTGTGACAGTCTGGAAAAGCTTGAGTTTTTTTTTAACAAAAGAAATCAAGTAATTAACATGCGCCTTACAAATACAGTCTGTAAAAAAGAAACAGTGAAAATATGCAAAACTTCTTTCTTCAAGTCCAAAACGTGACATTACTTTCGTTATCTATATTCTAAAGACGGAACTTTATATCTTCGTTAGAAACCAGCTCCTTCCTTACAGGAAGACTTCATATAATTGGAACACAAGAGGCCATATATACATATATAAATACATACAAACGTGCATGTATACATACATATATACACGTACAAACATATATGTATAACTACATAGTTAAATCATATAAAGAGAGTCGTAGACAGAAAAATAAATAGATAGAAATACAGACAGACAGACAGATAGATAAATAGATAGATAGATAGATAGATAGATAGATAGATAGATAGATAGATAGATAGATAGATAGATAGATAGATAGGTTTCTTTATTAGCCACACAGGGCTCAACACAGAGGGGACAAAATACAAATGTAGAGTTTTTCTTTTCGAGGGGGTCGAAAACAAAGCAGAAAAAAAACAAAAGTGGGGACAACGATGAAAAAAAACATCGCAAAACGTTTGGGGTATTTACAAAAAATACGAAATAATACAAAAAATTCCCAATAAATGGGGAGGTTATCCGTGGAAAGAAAAACCTACGAAAAGACCACGGTAACCTCGGTCTTTAGCGTCACAGTTTGTTAACTAAAATTTCTTTTATTTAAGCAAGAAACGTGAGTAACTCTCTGTTTACAAAATTTTAAAACGTTTTATAGAATCATGGTCAAGGTGGCTTCGTCATTTATACGTGCCATTCTTGCTACATGTATCCATCTTTTTTCGAAACATTTGCTAGACAACACTTGCCTCTCTACTCTCACCTTCCTTTTCAAGTGATACTTGAAAAAGTTGATGAGAGATTGACCAGAGAGGAAAGTATTTGTCTCTAATCCTTTCAGACGCGTCCACCAGATGCATTCTTTGGCCATAGCCACAAGTACGATAAATACAGCTCTTCCTTCCCGTTTAAAGGAAGGAGGCGTGACGATATTGACGATACACTCGGTTGATAAACCGACTCGTCCCACACGTGACAGCAGTCGTTCGACATAAGCCCACAGCTCCGAAATGGTTGGACACTGCACGAGTGCGTGCAGAACGGTTTCATCGCTCTGACCGCATCTCGGGCAGGTCGGCCCCGCATTTCGCGAGCCGTGTCTATAGAGCTTATCCCGAACGGGTAGCGCCTCTCGGTAACACTGCCAGGCCAGGGATCTCTGGAAGTTGTCCATAGGTCCCGGCCCGAAAGTCGTCCTGAACAGGCGGGTCAGGTATTCCTCGTCGACGCCCAGGTTCGCCCCGAGATCGTCGTCGTACCTGCCCTCCACTAATCCCCTATAGAATGACTTCGTTGTGATGCAGCCGCTCAAGGTCGACCCGGGACGGCAAAGTTGTTGCAGAGCAACGCGACACTCACGGTGCCATTCGCCATTCCTCGGCCTCTTTTTGATCCACGACTGCAGCTCGGTCATGGAGACGAGCTGCGGGAAAGCGCGTCGCACAAACGGCGACCACACCTGCTCACCGTCGTCTATGTAGAGCCGGAGATGTCGCAGTCTCAGCGCATGTCTGCGCATCATCAACCACGGCATGCCCAGCCCTCCTTTCAGCGGGTGTTGGCAACAAACGGATCGCCTCACCATCGGAACGCTTCCTTTCCACAAAAAGCGGAAGAGGATGCGCTCCATTTCGGTGATGGCGCGATCGGGACAAGGCACGACGGTCAGGCGGTATTCGATGACGGACGCGATGTACGCGTTCGCCACCTCCGCCCGACCTTTTAGGGACAGCTTCCTCTCGGACCATTGCCGGCAGAGAGTGGCCACCCTACTCGTTATCTCGTCCCAGTTCTTCTCCGTTTGCAGGTCCGGACCGAACCAGACTCCGAGCAACTTGACCGGACCGTCCGTCCAGCGTCCCACTACTGAGGCGCTGCCGGACGGTATGGGCTTGCTTCTCCAGGTGCCGAGCAGCAAACCCACCGACTTATCCCGGTTGATTTTCGCTCCCGTCACCGCTTCGTAGTCTTTCAGCGTCTCGCCGACAAGCTCGATGTGCTCGTGGCTAGACGCTATGACGGTGACGTCGTCCGCGTATGCCGACACGCTCGTCCCGCACCCCAGTTCTCGCGGGATGCCCCTCAGCGTCGCCAGCTTCCGCAGTAGTGGCTCGAGAGTCAATACGTACAGGAGCGGCGACAGGGGGCATCCCTGACGAACCGAACGTGCAATGTCGAAAGGTCCCGATAGACGTCCATTGACGCGAACAACCGAACAGATGCCTGTGTACAAGGCAGCCATCCAGCCGCGGAAAACGGGACCGAAGCCGGCCGCTTCGAGGACGGCCTCCAAGTATCGATGGTCTACCCTATCGAAAGCTTTGGATTGATCCAAATTGATCAGGGCCCCACCCATGCCAGGTTCCTTAACTACCCTCTCTATGATGTAGCGCATCAGATGGAGGTTGTCATGGATGCTCCGACCCGGCACGGCGCACGTCTGCTCCGTGCCGACCAGTTTCTCGATGACAAGCGCCAACCGCTTGGCTAACACCTTCGCCAAAATTTTCATGTCTGCATTGAGCAGAGTGATGGGCCTAAAGTTATCTATGGCGTCCCCCTTGTTTGGATCTTTCTTCAGCAGCGTTACCGCTCCTCGGCTCACAAAACCGGGAATGCTCCCGTTCTGCTGCCAGTTGCAGTACACGGCCGCCAAGACTTCTCCAAACAAGTCTGGCATACAGTTGTAAAGCTCGTAGGGCAGACCATCCAAACCCGGAGATTTGTCCGTCGAGCAACCCGCCATCGCGTCCCTCACCTCCTCCGCCGTGATGACCCCTTCGCAGCACTCCGCCTCTCTTGCCGAGAGTCGTGGCAAGCTGTGCAGGTAGGCACTAAAATCCACCCTACCTTCTCGCTCGTCACTCCTCCCGAACAGTCGGGAAAAATGCCGCTGAAACGCCTCGCACATCTTGCTCGGCTCGAGCAATTCGCGTCCCTGTTCGTCTACCAGAGACCGGATGGTGGCTCTGTTACCCCGCTGCGCCTCCGCCACCCGGGCCTCTCGTGCGGCTCCAACACCTTCATTCCTCAGAGCACGCATCCCTGCCCTGACAGCACACCCTTCGTGTTTAGCATTGAAGTGTTGGTCGAGGGCCAACCTCGCCGCTAAAACGTCGGATGCGATGCCACTTCGCAATGCCTCTTCTAACTTTATCACTAGCTCCCCCTCTACTCTGTTCCTCTCTACAGCTAGTGCCCTGCTATACCTTATTGCTTCCGCCCTTACTGCTCTCTTGAGGGCAAACCACCATTTGTTGTTGACGATGGCTCCCGTCAAAGTCCTCTTTACTAACGTGCTAATCCGGTCTCTGAAAACCTGTCTCGACGGGAAAGACGCGTTTAGTTTCCAGTAACCGGGACCCCGCCTATGTGCCTTATCTAAGTCTAGCGTACACGTCACAAGTTTGTGATCCATGTAGCTGACTATGTGGAACTGTGGACATCCTAAACTATCTCTATCTCTTGTCCTACACACTATCCTATCTAGATACGATCTCGACGACCCAATGCGGTTGCTCCAAGTCCACGTTGGCACATTTGGGTGGTCGAGTCGGTACCTGTCAGACAACTGGAAGCGTCTGAGCAGGTCTATGAGGCCTTTGCATCCTCTTCTAGTGTTGTCACTCCCCACGTAGTCTAGATGCGTGTCCAAGGTAGCATTCCAATCCCCCACTAAAAGTAAGGGACGAGACGTTCCCAGGAATACTTCTAGACGTCGAAAGAAGTCTGACCGACCTGTTAAAGGAGGCACATAAACTGCCAGCAACCGAAAAGCGCATCCATCGCTGCCGTCCACATCTAGGACAACCAGTCTACCCTCCGGGTCCGTAAATATCGTCTTTACTTGGAGATCCAGACTCTTGCGAAAAAGAACCGCCGTGCCACTACCGCCCATCCTCGGCAGACAGGGAGAAAAATAAATGTTAAACTGTCCGCCAAACATGTCCGCCAAACATGGTCTCACTAATGGCTATGATATCCAAATTGTGTGACTTGATGTCATTTAAGAGGTACCCTTGTTTCCAAGGGGACCCTAAGCCACGCACATTCACACAACCAATCTTCACCATGATTCTATTTATACGTGTGCTTTAAAGCACAAAACAAAAGAACAAAAAGTTACTTACCGTTCGAAAGTTTTGTTTCCTCCTTGGAGGAATCCCCCTACCGAGTTGGGGTAGAGGGATTTTATTGTGTTGTGTAATGCTGGTGTTACATGATAAATTTTAATATGTTTTGGCGGTGTTGTGCGTGGGTGGTTGTTTGTTTTGATGTCGTTATTTGTGATGTTTGTTTTAGAGTTGATGTAATTCATCAACTCTGTGTTTGTAGTGTCTATTGCTGTTAGCATTGTTTTTGGTGTGTTAGCATTGGTGTTTATCGTGTAGGCGTTGGGAGTGTTTTCGGGAGATGTGAATCTCCCTGCTTTGTTGTTGTTCGTTTTTCTTTTTTTGCTCCTCTTCCTCCTTCCTTTTTGGGCAATTTTCCATTCCTCAGTACTTGACTCGTCTTCAGATGAAAACTCTGAGGAATCGGAAGGAGGTAGAGGCATGTTGTATGCTTCTGTGTTTGCTTGTGTAAGTGGTTGTATTGTTGTTTTTGTTGTTGTTGGTTGTTGAATTTTTGGTTGTGGTGTAAGTGATGTGGGGGAAGGGGTATCAGTTTTGGTATTGTCTTTTCTTTTTTCGTCTTCTTTGTTTGTTAATTTTGTAGTTTTTGTTGTATTTTCTTTCGTTGATGTTGTTGATGTTGCTTTTATTGTTTTTTGTGTGGATGGCGGTGTGGGCAGCAAGGCTTTTTTTGTGTGTTTAGTTAGTTCTTGTTGTTGTTGTTGTGTTTTTCGGGCAGTCGGACACTCCTTTTTAAGGTGTGCCTCGCTGTCGCATAAGTAACAGCGAGGCCGCCTTCCCTCTACTACTATATGCAACTTTTGGTTTGTTGCCAAACGGATGTATGGTGGGATTTTTTTGATTTCTTGTTCGTTTGTGTGGAACAAGATTTGTATGCTTTTTCCGGTCCAATTGCTCTCTCCAACGTTTATTTTCAGTATGTTAATGTTGTCCATATCAATACATATGGCCGATATCAACCATAGTGTGTCGATTGTTGGAGGTGCGTGCTTTATTGTTACCTTTGTTACCTTTTGGCCAAGGTAACTGGGTAACATTGTTATTTCAGGTGTGTGAAGAGTTAGCGTTGAATACGTCTTCGCCAACTCTTCATTTCGAAAAATCACCTGAACTTGTGCAAACCTATAATACGTGATATAGGATTTTTTGTCCCAAATAGATCTCAAGCATCTTTCGATCTTGTCTATACTGGCTTGTTCCGGCCTTTTACTTTTTGTGTTTATTATTTTATAAATTATTGTTTTCCTATTTGCTTCGTCTAATATGTGTTGTGGTACGTTTAAGCGTATTTCACCGCTTTCTTTGGTGATTAATTTTCTCATCTCTATTATTTCTTTTGTTGTGTAGGACACAACAGTTTCACTTTGCTTCAAAGCTTCAGCAAAGTTTTTGTTTGTGTTATTGTTGTTATTGTTGTTGCTGGTGCTGGTACTGGTATTGGTAGTAGATGTGGTATTTGTGTCAGTGGTGTTGTGGCTTTTTCCTTCCTCTCTTTCGCTTGCTGCTGGTGAAGGGAGCAAAGGTTGAGTTGAAATGTTGCTGCTGCTGCTGTTGTTGTTGTTGTCGTTGTTGTTGGTGGTGGTGGTGGTAATGATGTCGTCACCAGAATTGGTGCTGACGTCACATTCTTTGGAAATATTGTCTATGTCCTGCTTTGTAACCTTGGTTACAGTTTTGTTTTTGTTAGATAGATAGATAGGTAGATAGATAGATAAGAACATAAAAAATATAAACACATTATATAAAATATTGATCGTGCAAATTTGGCTCAATTTCATATGTCGCTGACTTTATCGCCGCGTCTAATCAACCGTACTCAAATGATAAAAGATTGACAGCGAACTCGTAGTTTCGGCTTATTTACCTTCGTCAGACACATATATAAATATATATAGACACATATATACATGTATACATATACATGTATGTATGTATGAATATGTGTGTCTATATATATATGTACGTATACACACATACATACATACATACATACATACATACTTACATATTTGCATACATACATACATACATACATACATACATACATACACACACATACATACATACACACACATACATACATACATACATACCTATACATACATACACACATACATACATACATACCTATACATACATACATACATACATACATACATACATACATACACATACATACATACATACATACATACCTATACATACATACATACATACATGCATACCTATACCTACCTACCTACCTAGATACATACATACATACATAAATAGTAATTACTTTCTCGTATACGAGCAAAGCCATTACGAGAAAGAATCACTGAAATGAGTAATTGACGATTCAATGTGAGGCCCTTGTATGACTCTTGTGCCCGGCAAAAGATTTGCATATTCTATTGCATAATGCACAGCTGTGTTGGTTGACTGCATGAACAGGTGCCACAGTATAAATTCTTTTGATATGCATTTTCAATCCTCCATCTGAAAGGCACACCTTTCCACAAGTTGCACATATTTTGTTGTGAACAATAGCCATATCGCAATTTACAATGGGTTGATTCCTGTGAGTTCTCTAATGGCTGACGAGGCCTCCACGACTCAAGCAATTCCCTCCCTCAAAACACACACATAAAAAGCAACACTCCCTCATTTTCCTCAGGTTCATTCTTTGTAATCTTTCACATGCATATATGCATACATACATACACATATACGATTGATTTCGACTTAGGCAGGAGACATTACCTTGGCTGCAAAAGCTGCCGTATAGTGAGCTCAAACTTGGATCCACGAAATTATGAAGCGAAATTTTGAACCAGTCAGCAATGATTGTACCCTAACGTTTCGCAGCCATATTGGATTGTTAAGACGATCGATCATTCGCAATATCTTCCTTATTGTTGTTGGCACTCCGTCGCTTACGACATCGAGGGTTCCAGTTGATCCGATCAACGAAACAACCTGCTCGTGAAATTAACGTGCAAGTGACTGAGCACTCCACAGACACGTGTACCCTTAACGTAGTTCTCGGGGACATTCAGCGTGACACAGAGTGTGACAAGGCTGGCCCTTTGAAATACAGGCACAACAGAAACAAGAAGTAAGAGTGAGAGAAAGTTGTGGTGGAAGAGTACAGCAGGGTTCGCCACCATCCCCTGCCGGAGCCTCGTGGGGCTTTAGGTGTTTTCGCTCAATAAACACTCACAACGCCCGGTCTGGGAATCGAAACCGCGATCCTATGACCGCGAGTCCGCTGCCCTAACCACTGGGCCATTGCGCCTCCATCTTCCTTATTATATTCTGTTTAAAAGAAGTCAAATCTATTTTTACTGAAAGCGTTAAACTATAAAATATTGTACGAACTTTGACGGTAATTAACAGGAGACTTAATTAACAGATATTTAGGTCTTCTTGATCAAGCTTGACCCAGCGGGGGGTGGGGTGGAGCTAAACAACAGCAGCAACAAAAACAACAATGGTAGCAGCAGTAATGAAATGAACGGCAGCATCGACAATAGCAGTAACTGCTGCTGCTGCTGCGGCAACAACAACAACAACAGAAGCAACAGCGACAATAAAACAGCAGCAGCAACAAAAGAAACAAAAACAGTAGCAGTATCAGCAGCATCACCACCACCTACAGCAGCGCCAGTAAGCAATAGCAACAGTTGCAGCAACAACAACAACAGCAGCAGCAGTTACAGCAACAACAGTAGCAGCAACGCCAGTAGCAACAAAAACAAGAACATCTACAATAGCAGTAGCAGCAGCAGCAGTAGCATCATACGTTGTTGCCAAGAATGTGACAGAAAGGAAATTGAAAACCCTCGTCTTCCATCGATATCACGTATCACCTTCGCCGCCCGCCGCCGTCGCCGTCGCCGCCCGCCGCCGTCGCCGCCAACGCCGACGCTGCCGCTGCTGCTGCTATTGCAGCTCGTAACACAAGGTGCATTAATAACGAAGTCAAATTTTAGTACAATTCTAGTAATTTGGAGCGGTTAGTCAAATACCATTGACCCCAGTACTTGACTGGTACTTTATTTTATCGACTCTGCTGCGACTTGAACACAAAACGCAAAGAGCCGGAAGAAATACCACAAAGCATCAACAAAAGCAGTTGTAACAACAACAATAACAAAAAATAAAATGTTTTCTTCATAAGCCACAATATCATGTAGAGCCATGGTTCTCAACCATTTTTTGCCTATAGACCCCTTTGATTCCTATTTTACTCGGGTGGGACCTCATAGATATTCGATGTTTAAAAGAAACCTTATTGTATATTTAGAATTAGATATTATTAGGAATTGTATTAAAAAGATTGATAAAATATTTTGTGTATTGTGAAAGTGTAACCAATTTATTTTACGTAAATTTTGACGACAAAATCTTATATAGATCCCTAAAAGGTCATATGGACCCTGGTTGAGAACCACTGATGTAGAGCAATGGTCCTCAACCGGGGCCCATATGGCTTTTGTGTGGCCATAAAAAGTCCATGCAAGCAAAATACTATGGCCCCAAAAGGGCCATATAAAATTATTTTGGGAGTCCAGGAACAAATTGGTAAAATGGGTATTTACGGTGATGTTTTAGGGTTCCATGAAAACGTTTTGCTTTAGACGCACTTATTGCAAGAAACAACTGGGTTTCGTTCGCTAATGCTCAACTTAGTTCAACAAGTCTTTGGTCACTGAAACATGTTCTTTTAGTGAGTGCTGTTGCAAACCTACACAAGTGATTATGTGAACAAAATAGGGATTTTGAAAGAAATATCTATAAAATCGAATGGCTATGGGGGTCCACCAGAGTAAAATGGTAATCAAAGGGGCTTATAGATGAAAAAATAGGTTGAGAGAAATTCAGACGCGGGAAGGGATTCGTTATATAATATATTATCGATCTCAGGACTAATTTGTTATCTTATTTTATTGACACCGGAGGGATGAAAGGAAAAGTTGGTCTTGGAATGCGCAGAACGGGAAGAAATATCGCAGAGCATTTTTCCGATGCTTTGATGATTCTAGTAATCCACTTCTGACTGAAAGGTAGACTGTACGACATTTGTATACAAACTGCGAAGCCGCATCGTAGAGAGACGGGACCATTAGAAGCAAAGGATATGCGAAGGTTGGAAAGATATAAAGTTAACGTTATCTGTTGAATGTTTAATGTCAGTGCGCATGGACGAAGAGGTACAGTTGAGCAGAGGTAAAAAATGATTATAAGAGAATAGTGCTGATTTCTATTATTGATATAAGACGTATTTCTATGACATAGGGTTAGTCCGTCTATTTAACTATTGCATATTTTATCGAGTCCAGAAAGGTTTAAAGCAAAGGCGACTTTGATGAGGTCTACCATCAGACTGTCAAGGGACGTAAGTATGTATTTACAGCAAGGCATTTAATACAACATTACCGACTGAGCCATTTCACAGCCTTTATAATGATTAAAATATAAATAACAATAACAATGTAATAACTTATTATTAGGGCGTAATGTAGTGTATATTAAGAACTAAATATCACCATGGTTGATATTAAATGTAAAAGAGAAAGTTTAAATTTATAATGTTTGATGTATAAATCATTTCATTAAAGTGTTTCATATGAAGCTTTACAATGAGTATTGTGTAGTTCCACCTTTAAAACTGTTTACCATCCTTATAATATTGGTTTGATATATTAAACTTCTGATATTGCGCCGTTCAATATATTGCACATTAAAAAAAAAGAAGAAACTATATATTCAGAATATATTTGGTTCTTCAATTTTTTTTTTCTTTTTCAGTTAAAGTTTCATAAATTACTTCGAAATTTTCATTTCTTTCTTTTATTTTCAAGTGGATTTTCTTTAAAATTTATGTCTTTTGAACTTCCATATATATTAAGTTAAGATATATATACACACACGTGTGTGTGTGTGAGTGTGTGTGGGCGTGTGTGTGTGTGTGTATGTACTCTACGCAGTGTGCTATTTTTGAAGATATCTCTAAGTTTTATTTTCAATAGAGTGGATGTATTTCTAATTTATTCAAAGCATACCATACATTTCTTTTTACTCATTCTTTCTTTCTTTTTAATTTCTTTCCTTTCCATTCATTCTCGTGGCAATATCGATGATTCAGTTCTTTAGATTATATATACATAGATAGAGTTAATCAGTTCAAGAATCGTATCAATCCATAAATATGTCTCATAATTCGGATTTTTGCTGCATTAAGGTAATGAGGTACACTTTAATGCTACTTGGCTAGAGTAATATTCAGTCTATCTCACATAACATTTCCTAGAAAGCATGCTAGTTGTTCCTCAAACCTAGGTGAACTGAGGTAATGTAGACTTACATGTCTTGCTTAATGCAGTGTAATATAAACAAGCAATACATGAATTTGTCAAATATCTCATTTATTTAACCATTTCTGGTCTAAAAATACAGAACCGGATTTGGACGAGAAATTATTGACAGAAAAATAATTCAAATTGTCTTGAAATATACTAATGCCATAACTGTTGTCGGATAATGTTGGCCTGGTAATTTCTAGTGCTGTTGCTATTGTGTTGTTATGGTTGTTGTTTTTCTGGCGCTGGTATACCAAAAAAGGGTTGAATGCCAGATTAAATATCTTTCAATATTCAGCTAGGTTAAGGCGTTGAGCTGGTACACCGGGCAAAATGCTTAGTGGCATTTCGCCCGTCATTACGGGCGAAATTTTGTCGAGGTTGACTTTGCTTTTCATCTTTTGGGGTCGATAAAGTAAGTACCAGTTAAGTACTGGGGTCGATATAATCGACTTACCTCTACTTCAAAATTGCTGGCCTTGTCCCAAAATTTGAGACCAATATTTAACTAGCTTTTTTTTTTAATTTTTATTACTGAGATGTACTTGCATAGGAAGTGACCTGATCAGAGAGATCGTGTGCTGAAACAAAAACAATTGCAGTGTGGAAGGTGTTTATAACACATTTAAAAACACACAAAAACTGTTAGATTCGCTTCAACATTTAAATTTAATTTGCCAAAATATTTTTGTCGCTTTGAGACCGCGACCTGTTCACTGTTAAAATTCCGTGCTGCATTGTATATATATATATATATATATATATATATATATATATATATATATATTACGGAGATGTACTTGCATAGCAAGTGACCTGATCTGAGATCGTGTGCTGAAACAAAAACAATTGCAGTGTGGAAGGTGTTTATAAAGCCATTTAAGAAACACACAAAAACCGTTAGATTCGCTTCAACATTTAAATTTAATTTGTCAAAATATTTTCTTCGCTAAGAGACCGCGACCTGTTCACTGACAAAATTCCGTGCTGCATCTCGTTGTTGTTTTATTCTTATTACTTTCTGATTACTGTTTATCTTGGTTTCATTTTGTCTTTCACCTTTTAAGGGGTCAATAAATAATCTAGCAATTATATACTTGACTCGATTAAATCAATTATGTTGTTTCCTCCATAGATTGAATTCCTGTGCCAATTCTAGACGTAACATTTATTATTGTTAATAACTACCGTGCAATATCATGTCTTTCGACCCTGCAAATAGATAGTGGTTTCATAAGTCTACAAAATGCAGACGTAAAACGAAAGTCTACATAATGGTTCACGACAAGAATTTACTTTTGAAAACAATGGAACACAAGTTTACATGTATATTACGATAGATAGACATTTTAATGGCTGTTTACAGTTAGCGTGCTGTTTACAAAATGACGATCATTCAAGGTCAATAAATACTAACAGTAAGTTATTCGTTGAAAAGCAGGTGGCCATCGAAAATTGAGAAGCATCAATAGGTAATGAAGTGTCTGTTGGTGAAAAACCAGTAAGGAAAGGATAAGAAAGAACTACACAGTTTGAACGGACGGAGAAATACAAAAAAAAAACAAAAAAAAAAAACACTGTCCGCTGCTATAACAACAAAAAGGAGTATCGTCGTCGTCGACCCTCCGGTACAGAGAAGATAGTAATTTACACTTGAAAACTTACTCCCTGCAACGTCAGGATATTGGACGACTAAAAGCAGTCTACCTTCAAAGTGATGTGGTGAAATACTAAACTGAATGAACTTTGTTGACATCGGAAAAGATTTTTTAAAAATTTTACCAGGCGTGGCTGTGTGGTAAGAAACTCGCTTTCCAACCACGTGGTTCCAGGTTCAGTCCCACTGCGTGGCACCTCGGGCAAGTGTTTTCTGCTATAGCCTCGGGCCGACCAAAGCTTTGTGAGTGGATTTGGTTGATTGAAACACATACATATAAGAGGCCGATGGAATAAGTACCAGGTTTAAAAAATAAATACTGGGGCCGATTCATTCGACTGAAAATTTAAGGCGGTGCCCCAGCATGGCTGCAGTCTAATGATTGAAACAAGTAAAAGATATGATAAATTATGATAATTGAATGAATCTGAATAATTTATATCGACACCAAAACACAAATGAAAAGAATCAGTGAGAAATACCACCAACACTAAGACTTCAATTTTTCTCAACTGGTTTTCTCCGTAACTTCTTCGATGTAGTATTTAATATCATCAAAAATGAAAAATAAGCAAATAGGTAAAAAAAGACACCAAAAAACCCCAAATATTTACGATGTGGAACGGGAATAACAGCAATAATAATAATAATGATAATAATAATAATAATAATAATAATAATAATAATAATAATAACTCTGGGCCCCTATAACAACTGAAGAGGTCACCCAGACACTACAAAGACTAAGCAACTGGAAAGCACCTGGACACGACAAGATCCCCAATTTCTGGTTAAAACACCTGCCAGCAATGCATAAAAAGCTGGCAGAAAACTTTAACAACATAATAGCAGATCCAGAAACAATGCCTGAATGGCTCACAAAAGGGAAAACCATCTTAATCCCCAAATCCACGGAAACGGAGAAACCACAAAACTATAGACCTATAACCTGTCTCCCTACGATCTACAAAGCCTTTACTGCAATAATATCGCAGAAATTGAGTAAACACCTGGAAAATAACAACCTGTTTCCAGAAGAGCAGAAGGGATGCTGCAAGGGCTCATACGGCTGTAAAGATCAATTATTGATCAATAAAGCCATAACTGAAGACAGCCGCAGAAAGAAGAAAGGCCTCAGTATGGCCTGGGTGGACTACCAAAAGGCTTTCGACAGTGTTCCCCACACGTGAATTCTGGAAACACTAGCCATAAACAAGGTGGCACCAATTATCATAAAATACATAGAGCACTCAATGAACAAATGGCAGACAGTGCTACAGCTCCAAACAAAAGAGGGACTTGTGAAAACGAAAGCCATCCCCATTAGAAGAGGAATATTCCAGGGAGACACGCTCTCTCCACTCCTGTTCTGCCTGGCACTCACACCTTTAACAGAATTGCTAAATAGAACTGGATGCGGTTACAAATGCTATGGAAAAACAGTCAGCCACCTTCTATATATGGATGACCTAAAATTATATGCAAAAACGACAAAGAGCTAGAAACACTACTACAGACAGTACACGGCTTTACCAAGGAAATAGAAATGAAATTCGGATTAGAAAAATGTGCCAAAGCAACCATGAAAAGAGGAAAATTAGTTAAAAGTAGCAATATAACACTAGATAAAGCCAATGAAATAAGAGAACTAGACGAAAGCCAACAATATAAGTATTTAGGAGTCAATGAACTAGATAGGATACAACATACACAAATGAAAGAAAAAATAAAGAAAGAGTACTATAGACGAGTTAGATCAATACTAAAAACAGAGCTCAATGCTAAAAACAAGATAATGGGTATCAACACTTTAGCTGTCCCAGTTATAAGCTACAGCTACAACATCCTTAACTGGACACTAAACGAACTATGTAAAATAGACAGGAAAACAAGAAAAATAATGACAGGATATAGGATGCACCACCCAAAATCTGACATAGAAAGGCTATATATACAACGCACAGAAGGTGGCAGGGGTCTTATACAGCTAGAAAACTATTATAAAATAACCACCATAGGACTGCAAAAATACCTACTCCAGAAGCAAGGGAAACTAATACAAATAGCCACAAAACACGAGCAAAACAAAAAACTGTTTTCAGTATTTAAGGAAGCTGACAAATACAAACAAGAAATCAATCTACCTAACAAATACGAAGAAGAAGAAGAAGAAACAACAAAAGCTATAAAACAAATGAAATCCAAACTAAAACTAGAACAGCAACGGACCATGATAAAACGATGGCAAGAAAAGCCCCTACATGGTAAATACTGGGCTAAACTAAATGCGAAAGAAATAGACAGAGAAAAATCCCAGCAATGGCTGAGAAGCTCAGGACTCAAAGCAGAGACTGAAGGATTTTTAATTGCTGCACAAGACCAAAGCCTCCCCACCAGAAATTACCAAAAACACATAATGAAAAGAAATATAACAAGTAACTGTAGAATATGTGGAGATCGACAAGAAACAATAAATCATATTATCTCTGGCTGCCCAGTCCTGGCTAAGAAGAAATATATTCACAGACACGACAGAGCTGGGACCTATATACACTGGAAGCTATGCCAACATTATGGAATAGCAACAGAAAAAAGATGGTATAAACACACGCCAGAAAAGGTCACAGAAAACGAGAAAGCAACCATACTCTGGGATATGCCAATACACACAGATAGAGAAATTAAGGCAAATAGACCAGATATAGTTGTCAAAGATCATGAAGAAAAAAAATGCTTTCTAATTGATGTATCAATACCAGCAGATGACAACGTTTCTCTAAAAGAAATGGAAAAACTTTCAAAATACAAAGACCTGGAAATAGAGATAACTCGAATGTGGAATCTAAAAACAGAAACAATTCCTATCATAGTAGGTGCCTTAGGTATAATAAAAAAATATTCAGACAAATACATAACAAAAACACCAGGACTTACAAATATATATAACATACAGAAAATTGCACTACTGGGTACTGCACACATTCTACGCAAAACACTTTCAATACAGTAAACATAAGAGCACCACAGCAAACCACAGCACATACCCAAGGCGCACAGAGCTGCGCTCGGTAGTGAAGTGAAAGCACGTTATAAAAATAAAACTACTGAATAATAATAATAATAATAATAATGATGATGATGATGATGATGATGATAATAATAATAAGCAAATATCCAATAAAATAAACAACCACCAACAGGTCGTATAAAAACAGAAGAACACAACTTGCCATACATACACAACATACAATACAAATATTGATTCAACAAAAACCTACAACCAGATCCTAAAGCAAAAATTCTAACTTCATGGAATTTTGTGACAGTGAAGTATGCAGTGTTGTTCTCCTCTATCAAAATTCATATGCTGAGATGATGGGCGCAATCTATGAAATGTGGATCACTGGACTACACTCAGATATACGTTTTGCAAAAAATTAGATTAGATATTCTTTCTTAGGATTCTTGCAGCATATAAGATGGTACTTTTCTGACGGCCAGTAATGCAAGTTCAATTCCAATTTCTTTCGGTCTTTTAGGTAGCATTCAATCACTGCAGGAATAAATGTTGTCTTGGTCTTCCACAGTCTCCCCTGTTCTCTAGCTAGATCCTGAGCGTGCAGATGTTATCATGGGAGTATGGTGCCCTGATAGACCCAAGTGGACTTTCTAAATTTTAAACAACTATTCTATTTTAATTATTGTTCTTTATAGTACACTTTTTATTCATTAAGTGTAAATCCTGTCTAATTATATACCGCAGAACGTCTTCCACACCACCCATCGTTTTGGTGTAACTTCTCTGTCTTGTTATATATCTTTTCTAAGATCTCTGTTTACGTTTATCTTACCCAGTTTTCCCTTTTTCTTTCCAGTCTGTTCCAGAATTTACTCCGGTACATGGAGCACATTTTATTAGCATTCTTGCTTAAGATGTTTCCAACTTTTTCTAATTATTTTCTGGCTACACTAATCCGATCGCGTTTGTATCCAGATAATTGCATGCTATAGATGAAAACCCTGCATATACTTTCTACATTCATACATTCATAGCATGAATACATATGATCCTTTCTAGGTCTGCTATCAAGATGCTTGTGGAGGCGCAATGGCCCAGTGGTCAGGGCAGCGGACTCGCGGTCATAGGATCGCGGTTTCGATTCCCAGACCAGGCGTTGTGAGTGTTTATTGAGCGAAAACACCTAAAGCTCCACGAGGCTCCGGCAGGGGATGGTGGCGAACCCTGCTGTACTCTTTCACCACAACTTTCTCTCACTCTTACTTCCTGTTTCTGTTGTGCCTGTAATTCAAAGGGTCAGCCTTGTCACACTGTGTCACGCTGAATATCCCCGAGAACTATGTTAAGGGTACACGTGTCTGTGGAGTGCTCAGCCACTTGCACGTTAATTTCACGAGCAGGCTGTTCCGTTGATCGGATCAACTGGAACCCTCGACGTCGTAAGCGACGGAGTGCCAACAACAACAAGATGCTTGCTTTTGCGTTTGGTGGCATAGAAGAGGTCTGGAGTTCTAGGGGCTTATTGGTGGTCTATTTAGATTCGATATTTGCAATAAGAAATAACCCCATGAATTGAATTATAAAACAACTGCTAAAATCATCGACATAAAGGGATATGAGGGACTACGTTCAGAATTTTTAGCCTATATTTCGTTCATAATTTGACATATGGCGTTATTTCAAATCGTACGCATGGAATTCAGCTGCAGCACCTTTGGTTAATTTGTCCTGCGAAATAACTGAACAAGTAACTTCTAAAGATAAAAATAGCGCAGTTGAAAAATAGCAGAAAAATATTTTACATTACCTAATTAGAGAGAGACAGAGAGACAGAGAGACAGAGGGTGCGGAAAGATACGGGGGAGATGTACCAGTGAAGTGTAGCGTAATGTGTGACGTGGTTACTTGGCAAGCGATAAACAAGTGGTTTGTGTTCCATTGGTAGATCTCACTTTTTTGTCACAAATAACACACACACACACACACACACACACACACGCACACACACACACACACACACACACACACACACACACACACACACACACACAGAGGCACGCACGTACATACCAACAAAACACACATAAGGAATCTTAGTATTTAAGTTTTATTTTCGGTTTTCAATACCTTGGAATATATATCTTGAATACATTGTATATACCATATAAGATATATGTTCAATATATTGAAAACTCACAAACACTCACGCACGCACACACACGCACTCACGCACACACACGCGCACACATGTGCACACACAAACATATGTATATAGGTAAATCAAAGATAAAAATAGGGGAAAAAAACAACAACAACCAATTAGACTTACGCAGTGAATATATTAGATTGACGCCCAGTGAAAGTTTTAAATGGAAAAATAGGAGTGGAAATGACATTTCGAGCACGGTTCGTCATATATGTGTGTGTGTGTGTGTGTGTGTGTGTGTGTGTGTGTGTGTGTGTGTGTGTGTGTGTGTGTGTGTGTGTGTGTGTGTAAGTTGCGTGTATGTGTGTGTGTACGCGAATTATGTATAATATATAATTGTGCGTTGTGTATAGAGTTGTTTCTCCATAGCTAAAACTTTCGTACACTTGGTTATTAGCCAGCCGTACTTATCAGTGAGCCTCAAACTATTTCAGGAATAGTGTTGGAAAAGGGCTGACTAATCCTAAGCGTACGAAACCTTTAGGTCTGTGGAAATAGTCTAGTAAAAACAGACCTTGCACACGTCTAACACATGAGTACTTTGCATCTGTTCACAATAACAAATTAATAATAGCTACCATTCTACCTATATATATATATACATATATATATATATATACACAAATTATATATTCTCTTTTTCTCTTTTACTTGTTTCAGTCATTTGACTGGGGCCATGCTGGAGCACCCCTTTAGTCGAGAAAATCGACCCCAGGACTTATTCTTTGTAAGCCCAGTACTTATTCTATCGGTGTCTTTTTGCCGAACCGCTAAGTTATCGGTTGTCGCGCGATGGTGGGGGACAAACACAGATACACAAACACACATACATATATATATATATATACGACGAGCTTCTTTCAGTTTCCGTCTACCAAATCCACTCACAAGGCTTTGGTCGGCACGAGGCTATAGTAGAAGACACTTGCCCAAGGTCCCACGCAGTGGTACTGAAACCCGGAACCATGTGGCTGGTAAGCAAGCTATTTACCACACAGACATTCCTGCGCCTATGTATATATATGTATATATATACAATAACACAAATTAATAATATATACATATAGCTTCCGTTCTACCTATATACATATATATATATATATATATATATATATATATATATATATATATATATATATATATATATATATATATATATATATATATATATATATATATACAAATTATACATGTATATATATATATATATATATATGTATATATACACGCACACATGCATATTTATAAATGGTTATACTGTACAGTATTATAGCTCCATGTCAACCGATTTTACCAATTAATCTTGTATACGAGTTCGGTGATAGTCTAAATGGCGTTCGTCAGAATGGCTAGTATGAGAAGGTAATTTTCACCCAAGCCCTCCTGACGAGCGCCGTCTTACGTTAATTTCCTAACTCGTGTGCGAAACCGATTCGTAAAATCATCTGAAATTAATCTATCATACTGTATAGCCTAAACATCAATATACTCACTCTATTGACAAATGTACCTGTTTCTTGTTAATAGATTCTTCGATGACTCTCTCTCTCTCCTCTCTCTCTCTCTCTCTCTCTCTCTCTCTCTCTCTCTCTCTCTCTGTATATATATATATATATATATTGTATTCGTGTAACATTGTTCGTTTTTTTCCGTTCTTGTTTTTGTATACATTCGTTGTGTTTCTTCCAAGGAACCTGATACTCTTAGATTAGTTTTTCCTTGGGGCTGGCCAGATTTGAGCAATCTCGAGTATAACCAGCTGAAATTGCAAAGATAATCTGGAACTCGACTGAGGAAAGAAAACTCCGAATGACCCGTCCTTGTTTTCTTTGTATCGTCTATCTAGATGTTTTGCGTTCTTGTCCCATTTTGTATTATATATATATATATATATATATATATATTTCAGTCTTTGATTGCGGCCATGCTGGGGCACCGCCTTGAAAGGTGTTTAGTCGAACAAATTGTCCCCAGGACTCGTTTTTTTTAAAGCCAGCAACTTATTCTATCAGTCTCTTTTACCGAACCACTAGGCTACGAGTACATAAACACATCAACACCAGTTGTTAAGCGTTGACGGGGACAAACGCAAACACAAAGACACGGGCGTGCGCGCACACGCGCACACACGACAGGCTTCTTTCAGTTTCCGTCTACCAAATCTGCTCACAAGGCTTTGATCGGTCCGATGCCATAGTAGAAGAGACATGCTTAAGTTTTCACGCAGTGGGACTGAACCTGGAACCATATAGTTGGGAAGCAAGCTTCTTACCACACAGCCACGCTATATATATATATATATATATATATATATATATATATATATATATATATATATATATATATATATATATATATATATATATATATATATATATATATATATATATATATATATATATATATATATATATATATATATACTCTTTTACTTGTTTCAGTCTTTTGACTGTGGCCATGCTGGAGCACCGCCTTTAGTCGAGCAAATCGACCCCAGGACTTATTCTTTGGAAGCCTAGTACTTATTCTTTCGGTCTCTTTTGCCGAACCGCTAAGTTACGGGGACGTAAACACACCAGCATCGGTTGTCAAGCGATGTTGGGGGGACAAACACAGACATACAAACACATGCACACATACATATATATATATATATACATATATACGACAGGCTTCTTTCAGTTTCCGTCTACCAAATCCACTCACAAGGCATTGGTCGGCCCGAGGCTATAGTAGAAGGCACTTGCCCAAGATGCCACGCAGTGGGACTGAACCCGGGACCATGTGGTTTGTAAGCAAGCTACTTACCACACAGCCACTCCTACGCCTATATATATATATATATATATATATATATATATATATATATATATATATATATATATATATGCATTCTGTACATGCCATCACAGCATGAACTCTCCAAACTCAGTGTTTATTTATATACGTATAAACATATATAGCATGTTGGCGTTATGGTACTTGTTAGTAGAAAGGAGATGACCTACTTTTGAATAAATTATATGGCTAAATCTATTTTATGGTTAGTGAAATCGTGCGATTTATATTTTATTTGTGTACAATATACACAAGACAACAGGTTATAAACGCAAATCTAAACAGTATATTGAGAATAAGCGCGAGAAACAGACAAGTTATAAAATTTTTGTGTCGTTTAATGGAGGCGAAAAATATATACGGTTATGTTTCTTTTTTTCAACTCGAATTGCTTTAAATTGGGATGGTTCCCGCTTTAAACACACACACACATACATACAGATGCGCAGCCATATACAGACATACAAACATGCATACACAACCATTTGTACAAACAGAGGAAGCCGCTTATTGATATCACTTTAAGACGCAGCCATTCAGATAACAATAACTGTGTGATGTGATGATATTATCCATTATGATATGCATCTTACGTTGCACGCTCGCACGCACACACATATAATGAGAGAGAGAGAGAGAGAGAGAGAGAGAGAGAGGGAGAGAGAGAGAGAGAGAGAGAGAGAGAAAGAAAGAGAGAGAGAGACAGAGGGAGAAAGAGATTCGTACATACATATATACATAGAAATTCATATACAATTGCTTGTTATGAAGAAAATGTATTTTAACATGAAAGGTATATTTTCACATTCACAGAAATAGCTGATGCTGGAAGATAATTAACTGAGTACACAGTCAGAAGTAGATAAGAGATTAGATTAGGATTCAGTTTATTTCTGTATTTACACACTCAGTAGGTTACTGGTCACGGTAAAAAGGTTACAGACTGTAAAGGAAAACTGTCAATAAAACACGAACATTCCTTCCAGAAACGAAAATACAAATTCATAAGTCAGTCGTTTAGTAAAGTATCCGAGGTCACTGGGTTTAGAGAAATGTCGGTGTGGGATTCTTCCAGTAAACACGAGCCAGGGCGATTGTACCAATTCACATTTCGAGTACTTAAGGGACGTGTGTAATACTAATTTTTCACAGACTTTGGAATGTTTTCAACATTTAGAGAGGTTTAATAATATATCGATGCGTAAGAGTTCACAGGTTTAA
Source organism: Octopus bimaculoides (assembly GCF_046866305.1). Taxonomy (NCBI): domain Eukaryota; kingdom Metazoa; phylum Mollusca; class Cephalopoda; order Octopoda; family Octopodidae; genus Octopus; species Octopus bimaculoides. The sequence continues at coordinate 99,593,555 of NC_142929.1, forward strand.
ATCAATTCATTTTTCTATTGGCATAAGGGCTGAAATTTTAGAAGCAGGGTTGGTGGTGGTGGGGTGTGCTAGTCGATAAAATTGACACCAGTTCTTCACTGACACTTACTTCATTGACCCTGAAAAGACGAAAAGCACAATCGTTCTTGGAGGAATTTGAACTCACAACATAAAGACGGACGAAATGCCGCTAAGCGTTTTGTCCGACGTGTTAACGTTTCTGCCAGCTCGCCGTCTTACAGGTGAAAATTAATTCTTTCTACTCTATGTACAAGGCCTGAAAGTTCTGGGGAAGGGGTATGTCGATTAGACTGACCCCGGCGCTTAACTGATACTTATTTCATCGACCCGAGAAGGATGAAAAACTAAGTCGACTTCGGCAGAGTTTGAACTCAGAACATAAAACCGAAAGAAATGCCACTAAGTATTTTTTTCCTTTCTACTATAGGCACAAGGCCTGAAATTTGGGGGGAAGGGGACTAGTCGATTACATAGACCCCAGTGTTTCACTGGTACTCAATTTATCGACCCCGAAAGGATGAAAGCAAAGTCGACCTCGGTGGAATTTGAACTCAGACCGTAGCGACGGGCGAAATACCGCTAAGCATTTCATCCGGCGCGCTAACGATTCTGCCAGCTCGCCGCCTTACGAAGCATTTTTTTTCCGACGTGCTAATGTTTCTGCCAGCTCGCCTTAAAATTACATATTACTAATTTAAACCTGTAAAGTGGCGAATTGGCAGAAACGCTAGAGCGTCGGACAAAATACTAGAGTGGTATTTCTTCCGACTCAGCAAGTTCCGAGTCCAAATTCGACTGGAGGTATAACTTTAACTTTCAACCCTCAAAGTCAATAAAATAAAGTACCAGTCAAGTAATGAGGTCGATGTTATCCACTATACCCTTTTTCTAAAATTACTGGTATTGTGCCAAAATTTGGAGCAATTACTGTTTCCTTGTCATAACAAGAGTAATCTTGGTCCCTTCTATCGCTATTAAATTGCACCCAGTTGATACTCTTCACATGTGTAACAGCTTCATCTAAACTTTTTCGCATATTCCTCGTCGTTCCATAATCCCTACTGTGAATTATTTTCTCTCAGTAAATACTTTACAGAAATTTCTTTCTTCGGGACTATTGCTTCTAAAACTTTCTTATGCTCCTTATTTTTCTCCCAACTGCTGACATTGTTGAGTTTAGATTAAACACTAATTTGACCCAGTTGTCTGTATCCACTAACATAAAGGGAAAATGAGAGAGAGAGAGAGAGAGGGGGGTGGAAGGTTAAGAGTAATATGTAGGCAACGCTTTCCATCTACAGACGAAATAGTCATTCCTAAAACAGCACAAAACTAGAAATTTAAGAGGTGGGAAACTGTTGATTATATAGATTCTCAGTACTTTATTAGTGCTTTATTCTATCGCTTCAAAAAGGAAGAAAGGAAAAACTGACCTCAGCAGGATTTGAACCTGGAGCGTAAAAAAAACCCCAGAAAGAATAAGATATTTTGTCCGACATTCAAACAATTCTGCCGCTCTATCGCCCTTTCAATAATTTCAGAGAGAAAGAGAGAGAAAGACAGAGAGAGTAGTTCGCCTCTTATCAGCCTAAGTCTTCATAGAAAGCTTCTGTTTTATGTAGCTCTTGGAGTTATTATGCTAAACGTCGCCCTTTCAAAGCCTAGCCAGGCTCATGGGCCCGGTTTCTATGGCGTGAAAGTAAAGTCGACACTGATAAGATTTGAATTCAGAACATTAAGGACCGTATCTAAATATCTCAGACATTTTGCACGACACCTAAATAACTGCACAAAGCGTCTAATGGTAATATTCTTGTGACTTACCTTTATATTTTGAGCCTCTCGCTGAAGTTGACTTTGCTTTTCCTTCTTCCAGGGTCGACAGAATAAAGTACCAGTAAATTAGTGTGATTGATATATTAACTGATCATTATAGATCACTCTTAAAATGATCGGCGTTCTGTCAATGTCAAAAACCGTTATAAGATTTGTCAGACATCTCAGAAATGTTAGCCACCTAAAGATGTTATACATCTATATCTGCTATAATGACAAAAGAATTTTTTGATTAATTAAGCTCTGGTTAATTTAATTTAAATTGATTAGGTTATTGCTATTTCAGTTAACTTAAAGGCTATCAGTTTGACAACCAATCTAACCAATTTCTTCTTCATCGCTAGAAATTAACAACGATCAGTCAATAAGGGAGGCTCTACTTGATCACATGACTTCATAGAAATAGCAGTCGTTTCGCCACTCTGCTTTCACTTGAAATTACATACGCTGTCATCGTATATAAAAAAAAAAACAGACATAAATTGGATCGAAGAATCCTAGATATATCTAGGTGTGGCTGTGTAGGTAAGAAGCTTGCTTCCCAACCATATGGTCTTGGGTTCAGTCACATTGTGCGGTACCTTGGGCAAGTGTCTTCTACTATTACCTCTTCTATTGTAGCGCCAGTCTAAGTCATTGTGAGTGGTTTAGGTAGACGGCAGCTGAAAGAAGCCTGTCGTGTATATATATATATATATACTAGCAGTATAACCCGACCTTGTCCGGGTGACTTATTATGCCATCTACGATAAGTCTTGCTAGCTGAAAATCAACTAAAAAAGAAAGCCTTACAACGAAAAAACCCTTATGATGTAAATATGTTCATAATTCAAAAGACGATGAAATTAATAGGGAAAGTCTGAAGGCTGTTTTGCGTAAAATTATTAAGCGTACGTAAATTTCATCCGTGTAATTGGCTATAGAAATGCTTGTGCAAAACAACTTTTTGCGCTACCCTGATTATACATAGCAGGGTAATCCCTTTTAGCAGGAGCTAGGACGGCAATTTCTGATGAAGCAATTGCTGGCGATCTGTTGCTACACAGTTCTATCAGATTCTATCAGATTGGGCAGAAGATGTTGATGCACCATTTTGCATTATGTTCAAAATAGCTTCTGGAATGTGGTGCATTACTGCAGTCTGTTGCTGTCATTTTAAACCGGTTGCTGTCTTTCACCAGCAAACTCTCTTCTTTGGCGGCATAATCTATGTATATATTAAACAGAACAACAAAAGTTATAATAGATGGCAGTGTCGGTACTTTTCACATATCTGTAATTTTTCAGATTAACACCCGCACAATTACCCAACCCTAATCTTAAACCTAATCCTAACACTAACCCTAACACTAACCCTAAACCCTAACCCTAACCCTGACTCTAAAAAACGTAACCGTAACATTAATTCTAAACCCTAACCCTGACCCTAAAACCCTAACCCTAACACCAATAGAATAAGTATCAGACCTAAAACAAAAGTATTGGGATCGCGACTAACCTCTTCAAGGCCCCAGTCCTATGAACGAAACAAGTAAAAGATAATATATCGGGTCATTCAGAATGAAATGTCCGATTTTGAACTGAAAGTTTATTTTACTTTATCTCAACAAAAAGCAATGCAGTTAATCAAAATATGCACCTAAATTATCAACACAATTTTGCCATCTTATCGGCAGCTTATTTATGCTGGCAGCGAAGAATTCTGGAGAGCAAGAGGCGATGAAATCACAAAGGGCTGTTTTGGCATTTTCTTCAAATTTGAAATTTTTCCTTGCAAAAAGTGGCCTAATGCCCGGAAAACGTGATAATCAGTTGGTGCAAAGTCTGGTGAATATGCTAATGTCTCAAAAACGTGAAGACACATTAGATAAAATAGTTCGAATTACGTCTAAAATGACGGAGTAGCCCAGGCATGGTACCTTTCATCATGGTTTCGTCTAATTAGAGTTTACCACGTGTTAAATGCTGCTACCACTACCACCACCACCACCAACAACAACAACAACAACAACAATGACAGCAGTAGTAGCAGCAGCAATAGTAGCAGCAGTGGTAGCAGCAGCAGTAAGAAAAATCACAAAAGAAAAACCAGTTGAGGGACCGAAGGAAACAATGTCAGCAGAACAAGACAAATGACTGACAAGAAGAGTGACCATGAGATGGCACAACAATAACACCAGCAACAATCGCAATGACAACAACAACAACAACAACAACAACAACAACAATAGTGACAACAACGAAGAACAATAGAGTGATGAAGACAACAACAATAACAGGGAGACAGAACAAAACCAAATACAAGAATGAAAGCCGTGCCAAGAAGTTCGAATAATTACAACATCGGAGAAAATGAAAAATAGCAACAGGGACGACATAAAAGCAAATACACAAGAGAAAGTCATTTGAATGACGTGTCGAAACGAAATCAAACAAAACCAAATAGATTTTGGAATGATTGGAGACAGTCAAAGATCATTGCGATTATCAGATCAGATAAATTAGTGATAATCAAGAAAAATAGATTTGCCGTTCAAAACATACAATGGCAGTACGTACACACTCACATATGCATTCATGCACACATACATACACACACACACACGCCCTGCCTCACAAAAGCTTGTACACACAGAGACTCTGTCTCTGTCTCTGTCTCACTCTTTTTCTCTATTCCTTTCTCTCTCTCTCTCTCTCTCTCTCTCTCTCTCTCTCTCTCTCTCTCTCTCTTTCTCTCCCTCGCTCTTTCTTTTTGTATCTCGTACGTGCATACAGACACACATGTGCATGCACGCATTCACCAACAAACTCATAGATATATAGGTTACAGAAATACTTTGAACTACGATTCAATTTTTGATTTCTAATATTGTCAACAATTAAATGTAAGCATACATGCATGCATACATACATACACACATACATACATACATACATTTTAATACGTACATACATACATGCATACATACAAAGATATATATTATTCATATATATATATTTATATATATATATATATATATATATATATATATATATATATATATATATATATATACACACACATACATTTACCTATATATAAGTGTCTGTTTATTCATGTCTGCTCGCCTGTCTGCCTGTCTGCCTCTTTGTGTGTGTGTGAGTATGCATCTTTATAGTATATATACATGTGTGTGTCTGACTGTGTGTCTGTGTCTGTGTATCTCTATATAAATTCTTGATCTATAATATTCTCATGCAAACATGCGTACCTTCATACATTCATATATGTATATAACACACACACGCACATGCACTAATTCAACACAGACGTGGTTATATAGGCTATATAAATACTTTTGAACTGCTGTTAAATCATTTTTCGACATTGTTATCGATATAAAATATATCGCATACACACTCACACACATACATAATCTCACACATACAGATGTATATATACATAAATACACACACATACATAAACACATACTCACACACACATATATAGACACACGCATACTCATATAAATATAATGATTGTAAATATGATCAGTCACAAGATCTAACACCATACTTTGTGGTGCTCGAGTGCATTACATTCTATTACATTCTGTTACACATAAACCATGTTTCTTGTCTGAGCATTGTTGTTGTTGGCACTCCGTCGCTTACGACGTCGAGGGTTCCAGTTGATCCGATCAACGGAACAGCCTGCTCGTGAAATTAACGTGCAAGTGGCTGAGCACTCCACAGACACGTGTACCCTTAATGTAGTTCTCGGGGATATTCAGCGTGACACAGTGTGACAAGGCCGACCCTTTGAATTACAGGCACAACAGAAACAGGAAGTAAGAGTGAGAGAAAGTTGTGGTGAAAGAGTACAGCAGGGTTCGCCACCATCCCCTGCCGGAGCCTCGTGGAGCTTTAGGTGTTTTCGCTCAATAAACATTCACAACGCCCGGTCTGGGAATCGAAACCGCAATCCTATGACCGCGAGTCCGCTGCCCTAACCACTGGGCCATTGCGCCTCCACTGTCTGAGCATACATACATACATACATACAGACAGACAAACAGACAGACAGACTGAGAAAAATATGGCAGTCGGAACTCTCTTACAAGACAATATCCCACAATGCATTTTTAGTACCAGCCTTATTCCGACATTTGGGATACTTGACTGGTCTGTTGTGGAAATCCACTCCATAGACGTTAAAATCCGCAAGATACTGACATCAACTGGAAATTTCTACAGGAATAGTGATATTGATAGACTCCACTTAAGAAGAGATGAAGGAGGTAGAGGCTTGAGATCAGTGCAGACAGCTTTTGAATATCATATAGTCTCTCTCAGATAGCACTTTCTAAACAGCAGCACCAGTGATAGATACATTATTTTCATATCCTATGTGTCGACAACAAGCTCCTCAGGGATCACTCTCTTCCTGGTGACCTTCCATGCAACTCCAAAGCAACCAGATTAACACACCTCAAAGAAGAGCCGGATATGAAACGCTATTCATGGTTATGTTTCCTGAAGGCTAGAAGAGACAGTAATATCCTTTTCCACTCTAGGTACAGGGCCCGAAATTCTGGGGGGAGGGGGCCAGTCGATTAGATCGACCCCAGTACGAAACTGGTACTTAGTTTATCGACCCCGAAAGGATGAAAAGCAAAGTCGACCTCAGCGGTATTTGTACTCAGAACGTAAAGGCAGACGAAATACCGCTAGGCATTTCGCCCGGCGTGCTAACGTTTCTTATTTCTTTATTGCCCACAAGGGGCTAAACATAGAGGGGACAAACAAGGACAGACAAAGAGATTAAGTCGATTAGATCGACTCCAGTGCGTAACTGGTACTTATTTAATCGACCCCGAAAGGATGAAAGGCAAAGTTGACCTCGGCGGAATTTGAACTCAGAACGTAACGGCAGACGAAATACCGCGAGGCATTTCGCCCGGCGTGCTAACGTTTCTTATTTCTTTATTGCCCACAAGGGGCTAAACATAGAGGGGATAAATAAGGACAGACAAAGGGATTAAGTCGATTAGATCGACCGCAGTGCGTAACTGGTACTTATTTAATCGACCCCGAAAGGATGAAGGGCAAAGTCAGCCTCGGCGGTATTTGAACTCAGAACGTAAAGACAGACGAAATACCGCAAGGCATTTCGCCCGGCGTGCTAACGTTTCTGCCAGCTCACCACCTTAAGAGACAGTAATATCGACATGAAGTACAGCCTCTCTTGTACTCGTGACCTCTACATCACATTAAGCTTCGAAGGCGATGCATTTGCTATTCAAGAAAAGGAAATTGCTACAAAATACCTAATAAACAAAAGAGACAGTAAAGTCCTTGAAGCTTCAAGATGCAACCGTAAATGTAGGTTATGCCATATTTCTGTGGGGGACATCACATATGTGATTAGCAGCCGCCCAAAAATGTCATCAAGGCACATTACTTTCTTATGCGACACGACGTAGTCGCAAAAGAAAGACTGTCCTAATCCCCCACTTATTGAATGCGTACACAACAATCAACACAAGGAATACCGGTGGAACATTCCCATCAAAAGATCTGTCAAGTGCAAATATAACAAGCTGAATATTGTTGTTTTGGGACAGACAGGAAAAAGTATGTACCTTCATAGAGGTCAGCTGCCCTGCTGATGTGAATATTTCTTTGAAAATCAAGGAGAAAAAGGATAACCAGTCAAAATGAAAAAGCGAAACACACACACACACACACGCACAGATAGATTAATAAACAGATATACATACATACACATTTACACACATATGTTCTATAGGAAAATGCGTTTACGTTCTTATTTAATTCACTTAGAGTGTAAGTAATCCATACCTTCATTTCAGTTCTGATTTACATAGATATTTTGAATTAATGGCGAGCCGTCAGTACCACAAATATGCAAATGAGACTGCACACTATTAGCTGATCTATGTTGCTGATTTGTTAAGAAAGCCGGGTACGTCTGCTCTGTGGGGTGACCAACAGACCATGAAGCACTCTATCAAGAGACTCACACTTTCACACTCTCAGTCATCAGGAGACTCACACATAAATAGCATAAAAAGTATGCGTTTATATTTTTATTTAACCCACAGTGAGGCTTTGTTATATTTAAATTATTTCAGATCTGCTTTAACACAGCGCGCGCTCGCGCGTGTGCATGTGTGTCTGTGTGTGTATATATATATATATATATATATATATATATATATAATAATATTAGGGATAAAATCCAAAATTACAGGTAAAAACTCAATCAAAATCAATTTATTAAAAATTAAAATTAAATTAAGTTTCACAGTATAAAATATATATAAATATATAGTTTTAGGGAAAAGAACCAAGGTTTATGAACTCGATGAGTTCATAAACCTTGGTTCTTTTCCCTATATATATATATATATATATATATATATATATATATATATATATATATATATATATATATATATATATATATATATATATATATATATATATATATATATATATATCAGTGGCAACTCCGGCACTCGGGCTGTTTGGGCTTAGCCCGAGTATAAATTTACTGAAGTGGACGTGTATTTGCAAGCTGATTTAATTTCTGCCAACACTGACCTCAAGTATGTAATTGCAGCCAGTAACTCGGGTTCCTTTTATTCAGCCCGGTTGCAGTTCATTTATTTTCGTTCAGCGTCTGGCGGTCGTCTTAGAAGTGCCTAGTGTCAAGAAAATAGCATTCGTAGCAGACGTTCTCTTGACATCGTTCACACGCGCCTGACTCGAGCTCAGAAGTTACAGTCCGAGTTGTTATCTACAATCGTAAAAATTAAAAGTAATTTCAAATTCAATGTTTTCTTGAAACAATAAATTTCTATAGAGATTAGATTTAAATTCCAATATATGAAAAGTTTCCGTTCTAAAATATTAGAAAAGGAACGAAAGATTATTCAGTTACTCAGGTTAATACGAACGAGCCTAGTAGGTATAAAAGACTAATTGACGTCTCATGTCAAGAGTACAGGCGACAGTCAGATCGCTGATGTTTCTTGTGCACTCCGCTGTCGTTATTCGATTGCCGTTATTCTGTGCGTCTGTGTGTAAAGATCAGTTGTGTTTTGCGGGGTTGCTTTATTTTTATCCTTAACTTAAAAATAGAGAAAGATAGATATACAAAAATATAAGCCATTTGGGCACTAGCATAACTAGTTTGTGTGCCGTCTCAGGACCCTACAAAAAGAAAAAAAAAACCCCCCAGATATTGCCGACAGCAGACCCAAAAGTGCCGCTCCTTTAAGATTGCAGCCTGGGGCGGACCGCCCCTGCCGCCGCCCCTGCCGCCGCCCCTGCCGCCGCCCCTGCCGCCACCCCTGTAGCTACGCTAGTGCATTTGTGGCTAGAAATAAAGCGGAAAAACGTGAAATTCTTCGAGTAGGCATGTGTCTGATGCGAAATCTGGGATGAGCCCGAGTGACGCAGATGACCTGGAGTCGCCTCTGATATATATATATATATATATATATATATATATATATATATATATATATGAAGAATTTCTCAAGGAAACACGGTAACTGCCAGGATAATATATCGATTTAAACTCATTATATATATATATATATATATATATATACATGTGTGTATGTATGTATGTATGTATGTATGTGTGTATATAAACATACACACACACACACACACACACGCACACACACACACACACACACACACACACACACACACACACACACACACAATGCTGTCGGTTTCAAAGCTTTGATACAAAACTGTGAAGCTGATTTAACATAATATATAGTAAAACTGCACGTTCTCTAATCAGTAGCTAATTTTTGTCCATGCATGTATACATACATATATATATATATATACATTCATACATACATACATGCATACATGCATACATACATACATACATACATACATACATGCATACATACATGCATACATGCATACATGCATACATACATACATACATACATACATACATACATCAGACCATCGGATGTGAATGCCTTTTCTGATCGTAGGAAAAGG
>NC_142929.1:99608454-99653454 GCF_046866305.1 Octopus bimaculoides
GTTGATTGAGGCGATGGTGGTAGTAGTAGTGATAATGATGGTGGTGGTGTTGGAGGTGCTGTTGTTGTTGTTGAAGATGGTGATGGTGATGATCGTGGTAGTGGTGGTGGTGGTAGTGATCGTTGTGGTGGTAGCGTAGTGGTGGTGCTGCTGGTTTTGGTGGAGGTGATGGTGGTGGTAATGATCGTGATGGTAATGGCGGTGTTAATTAGTGGTGGTGGCGGTGGTTGATTAGTATCGATATTGGTAACGACAGCCATGTTGGTGTTGTTGCTGGTGGTGGTAGTGTAATGATAATGATCATGTTGTTGTTTATAGTGACGATGATGATGATGATGATGATGATAATGATGGTGATAATAGTGTTGGTGGTGGTGGTGATGGTGGTGGTGTAATGATAATGATCATGTTGTGGTTTGTAGATGATGATGATGATGATGACGATGATGATGATGATGATGATGATGATGATGATGATGATAATGATTATGGTGATAATAGTGTTGTGGTGGTGGTGGTGGTGATGGTGGTAGTATAATGATAATGATCATGTTGTTGTTTGTAGTGATGATGATGATGATGATGATAATGATTATGGTGATAATAGTAATGGTGGTGGTGGTGGTGGTGAGATGATGGTGCTTGTTATTGGTGGCGGTGGCGGCTGAAGGTAGTTTTGTTGGTTATTACGGGTGCTAACCATGTTGATGGTAACGTTGTTGATAATGGTGATGCTGACGGTGCTAATGATGTTGATGCTGGTGGTGATGGCGATAGTTGCTGGTTGGTATTACAAATGCAAATAAAATAAATTTGCATTTGTTCTACCGTCGACGGAGTTTGGAATAGCAATTGAAGACGAGGATCAATGCAAAAGGGCGCATTGACCTGCCGTAGCAGCTGGCACACTTTGACCATGCTGTAAGTGCAGGTAACCGTTCATACTGACATTGGAAGAATACATACAGCTAGTGTTAGGCTGACTCCAGAGACTGCAAACCTGAAAAGCAGAGGAAGAGCGAGCGAGCGAGTGAGTGAACGACGGTGAGTGAACGACGGTGAGTGAACGACGGTGAGTATGATGTCGAGTTAGTTTGGAGAAAGACGACGAGTGTGGAGTGAGCATAGAAGGAACGAGAGAGAGAAAGAGATGGAAAGAGGGAGAGAGAGAGAGTGGAAGAGAGAGGGTGTGTGTGTGAGAGAGAGAGAGAGCAAGAGAGACAGAACAAGAGAGACAGAGAGACAGAAGCAGAGAGTGTGCGTAGACTAGGAGAGAAAGCAGTGTGTTGTGTGATAAATATAGATAGATAGATAGTGAAAGGTGGGTGAGAGTGGTATATGTGAAAGAGAGAAAGGGAGAGAGAAAGAAACTGTGTGTGTTTCGGGGGACGTGTTGTCTGTATGTGTCTGACAGAGAGAAATATTAAATGATTAAGTCTGCGATGGTGTGACTGCAGATGTGTCTATAACTGTGTGTTTGAGCAAGCTGTGAGTGTGACAGAAAGGGTAGAGTTGATATGTAAATGACATAGGGAGACTTACTGAGACGAAGAGGAAAGGAGTGAGAGAGAGAGAGAGAGAGAGAGAGACCACGCGTATGTATGCATGTGTGTATGTGTATGTCTGTGACTACGTGAGGGGCCGAGAGTGTGAGTATGAGTGAATCGTTTAATAGTGTGTACGTGAATATGTGTACCTGAGTTTGTGTCAAGAGAGCGTGAGAGGAAGAGTGGGAGTCAGCGAAGTGACAGAGAGGGAGAGAAAGGGGGGGAAGAAAGAGAGAGATGACAAGAGAAGTAGCGTGAATTTATGTTGAAGGCTGTAAGTGGCGGTGAGGGAGGTAGGTGTGTATGAGTGAGTATGTGTGTGTGTGTATGTAAGAAAGAGTAGGAAGGTTGTGTGTGTGTGTGTGTGTGTGTGTGTGTGTAATATGTATGTGTATGAGCGAGACAAAGAAAAGTGTATGGAGATGCAAATGGAAACAGACAGACAATAGAGAGGCAGACGAACAGGTAGATAGATAGATAGATAGATAGATAGATAGATAGATAGATAGATAGATAGACAGACAAGCAGATAGATAGATAGATAGATAGACAGACAGATAGATAAATAGATAGATAGATGGATAGATAGATAGATAGATAGATAGACAGAGAGACAGAGAGACAGACAGACATAAATTGATAGATAGATAGGAGATAAGTGAAAGAGAAATGGAAGTAGACAGCAGCAGCAGTAGTTGTAGCAGTATTAACAGCAGCAGCAGTAGTTAAAGCAGCTTGTTCGCGTACGCAGCGTTGTGTGTGTGTGTGTGTGTGTGTGTGTGTGTGTGTGTGTGTGTGTGTGTGTGTGTGTTAGTGTGCCAAGAAAATCTCCAACTCCAGTCTTGAGTCACCGAATATTCATGTCTAGTTTGAAAAGCAGAAGATAGTCTGCCTTCTGCTTTCTCTGTCTATATTAAATATTACATCTCTCTCTCTCTCTCTCTCTCTCTCTCTCTCTCTCTCTCTCTCTCTCTCTCTCACTCTCTCTCTCCCCCTCTCTGTCTCTCTCTCCCCCTCTATCTGCACCACCTTCCTCCTTCCTGCTATGCTTATGAACCTCGTCTTGCAGTAAACCTTAATTCTATGAATATATAAAAGTAGGGAAATATTGATTCTAATGTAGGGACCACATCATTCCTAGCTGAAGGGACGACACCATTCTTTGTGTTTGGAATTCCTGTCGAAGTTTATTTTATATTATTTTGTTGTTGTTGTTGTTTTTTATTCTCAATGTTGTTTGATTTGCTTTTGTTGTTGTTTTTTAATTCACTTCATTTGTAAATAAAGAAATCATTATTAATGTTGAGATTAACGTTGTTGTTGCTGTTGCTTGTTACTGCTATAATTATTTATTTTCTGTAATACTTTCTCTTACGACAAATAACTCAAAAAGTGATGCAGAACCCACCCCCTTCTCACTCCTTTTCTCTTCTTTCTTTCTCTCTTGTTACCTTTATCTTTTACTCTCTTTTTCTTTCTTACTTACGTTCTTTCTCTCGTTCTTGTTTGTTTATTTTCTTATTTTGCTTTCTGATTGTCTGTCTCTTTTCCCCTCTCTCCCTCCCACCTTCTCTCTCTCTCTCTCTCTCTCTCTCTCTCTCCCTGTTCCCTCATCTCATCTTCTGTTCCTCATTCTACCTGACCCCTTCTCTCTCATTTATTCCATCTCTATCTTTTTCATTTCTTGGAATATTTTTCTCATCCTCTACCTAACACTCATACAATACACTTTGTCTCTCTATCAATCTGTCTGTCCGTTCTATATATATATATATATATATATATATATATATATATATATATATATATATATATATATATATATATATGTATGTATATATCTGTCTCTGTCTCTTTTCCACTGCTCCCATCACTCACTCCGTCTCTTTGTCTCTTACTGCTCTCTCAGTCTTTCTCTCTTTTTCTATCTATCTATTTTATTTGTCTATCTGCCTGTCTGTCTGTCTCACTTTTCTCCAGTCTTTCGCTTTGTCTCGTGTTCTTCGCCTCTGATTTACATCTCAGGTAATCATTGGTGTAGGAGGGAACTTCGGTCTGTTTGGCTGGAGAGTTAAAAATAAATCGATGACTCATTGCTACCATTACGAAGACTCGATCACATGAACACAGGAGACAAAACTACACGCGCGCACACACATACACACACACGCACGAACGCGCGCACAAACGCACACACATACATATGAATGTATATAAACATATATGAACGTATGTATATGCATAAATACACGCATAAATGTATGTATTTATATTGTAAATATGTGTATCTTATAATGTGTGTATGTATATGTATAATACACACACACACACACACACACACACACATAATGTATGTATTAGGTATGCACACGCGCGCGCACACATGCGCTTACTGGAAACAATTGACTTGGAATTGCTAAAGCGTTCTGAATGAATGTAGAAACATCACATAAAAGTGAAATAACAGTGGAAAGTGTTGCATTTATGTGTATGTGTGTTTGTGTGTGCATGGGTATATGTAAGTAAGTATATATGTTTACATGTATATGTGTACACGTGTAGATGGATAGATTATGTTCTTGTGACTCTTGTATTGGATATTTTCGTGTATCTTGCATAAATTATGATAATTATACACTGCCCATATTTCTCCGCCCCTTTTCAATACTTATCTAAATAAATTATTCAAGTGTCTACACAAAAAGAAAAGCAAATAAATGTATAAATAAAATAAAAACCGAAGTAGCTCAGTGTGATTTCTGAAAAGACAAGATTTAAAGAGGCTGATATGATATAACATTGGATTTCAATATTTTAATGCATTTAATTCAGTTACTCGACTCTTCTAAGTTCGAATCTCGACAGAATTGGATCAGTGTGTTTACTTCGATACATTAAGTAGAATGTAGAAGAGTCAGTCGTCACTCGCAAGCGAGTGTGACTTAGTATCACGTGTCATGCTTTCATTAACTGCTTTGCGTTCCTATGTAGCTGCGAGGAGACATAGATACCCTTTTGGCTCTCTCATCGTTGACCCCATAGAAAAGCCAGACGGTAGCGTAGCTGGGAGTAGAGGCAAGGGGGTGCTCCACCTCGGGTAAGGCTATTTTGAAAGCATCACTTTTGGGTCTGCTGCTGTATAACCCTAACCCCAATTGGGTCCTGGAGGTGGAGAAAAGCTCAAGCGTTGTTCCAGTCGGCATTCACTCTAGCTACATCACTGGATCGAAGATGTAAAGGCTGGAGAGGAGAAGAGAGAGCAGCACCAGTACCAGGCTGGTACGCATTAAAGCCGAAGAGATAGGAGCAACGTGAAACGAAGTAGTTTGTTGGAAGACACGACGTGCAGTCCGTTCCTGGAACTGAACCTAAGATCTTATGATCGTCAGCCAAGCATTCTAACCACTACACTACATACCTTCACATTAAATAGCAATGAGAAGTCAATTTGGTCAAACATATATATATATATATATATATATATATATATATATATGTGTGTGTGTGTGTGTGTGTGTGTGTGTGTGTGTGTGTGTGTGTGTGTGTTTATATACACCGAGCAAAGAAAAAAAAAGTCCAATATGTGTAAAACATGTAGTAAACGAATATAAAAAAAAATGCGCGCTGGCGAACGTGAGTAGGGGAGACGACTCGGAAAATTCACATCGGGAATGTTCCGAGCCCTCTCACCACTTCCCCGTTCGTCGGCGAAATTTTTTTCTTTCACATTCGTTTACTACACATTATTTTACACCTAGTACACTCCTTTTTTTTCAATTTTTGTGACGCGGAGTGGGTGGGGTGCGGACATGGATAATTCACACGATCCAGTAACTCCACTTCGACACCCGGTCACAAAAATGAAAAAAAAAAATAGTGTAATAGGTGTAAAACAACATGTAGTAAACAAATAGGGAAAAAAATGCGCGCTGGCTAACAGGAGTGGGGTGGAGAGGACTCGGAAAATTCACTTGCCCAAGGTGCCATGCAGTGGGACTGAACCCAGAACCATTTGGTTCGAAAGAAAATCAATTTTCTTTAGGGAAAAAATCGGATCGTGTGAATTGTCCTAGTCCTCTTCCCCGCCCCCCCCCGTTCGCCAGCGCGCATTTTTTTTTTTCATATTCGTTTACTACATGTTTTACACCTATTGCACTATTTATTTTTCCATGCTAGGATCAAACACTGGAGTTTGACCGTCAATTTCTCTTCCTCAGATTATTTATATAGGCACAGCCATGACTGGGTGGTTAAGAAACTCGTTTTGAATCACGTAGTTTCGCTTTCAGTCCCACTGCACAGCACCTTGGGTAAATGTCTTCTACTATAGCCCCCGGTTGACCAATACCTTATTAGTGAATTTGGATTTGGTCGACGGAAACTATGCGGAAGCCCAACGTGCGTGTGTGTGTTTATGCGTGTGCGTTCGTACTTGTGTCTGATTGTATCCCCAGCCGCCACTTGACAAACGATTTGGGTTTGTTTAAGCCCTCATAACTTGGCGATTCTTCAAAAAAACCCAGTAGAATCAGCACCAGACTTAATACAAAAATAAGTCCTGGGCTCGATTTGTTCGACTAAACCCTTCATGGTGATGCTCCAGCATGACCGCAGCCCAATGACCGAGTGAAGTGTGACACATATATGTACTTTCTGCTTAGTCAAAACCAACCAAAATGAAATATGTGCAGCCCCAGACGTTTAGGACTAAGGGATTTTAAGAAGCTGTGACATTGAAGATAATCCTAGCAGCATTCATGATTGCTGTGAAGACGAGCTAACAAGAGAATCTCAGACATGCTAGAAATAGCAAGTAAATCTCGATTTCATCTTTAAAATGAATGGCTCATTGAGTTTTTAACGTTTTCCATTGCTTTTTTTCATAGGATGAAGGGCAGCACCCATGAGGCTGGTGAGAGGAATTTATCCTTAAACCAGAACAGTAAAGCACTAAACGACGGGGACTGATAAAACAAAAATGGTGCCAGAAGAAATGCTGTGTCCCTTCTCACTAGCGCTTGGAGTAAGGACTGCGGGATAGTGGTGTCACCATCCCTTTTTCCTCCTTTGCTATGTCTATGAACTGGAGAACTAGTCGGAATGCTCGCAGCTGAGTGCATTCCGTTAGAGATGATCGATCAGGCTTCACCATGGGTTAAATTTCATCCTCTTCCTCCTCATCATTATCATCTTCATCATCGCGGTCATCGTCATTGTCATCATCATCAGCAACAACAACAACAGCAGCAGCTTATGTGAAGAGTAAGTGATAAAATTTAAACTCACCAGTATACATATTCCAAACTAAAATTAATTCAATATTAATATGTGATTACTATTGCTCTTTCCTCGCTACATAATTATTATAATTATAATCATTATCGTTGAACGGATTCAGCTATTGGTCGACTGCATCGTGAAGATTGCTCCACCGCCTTCCTTCGGCAGGGAAGAGTAGACAGTTTTTCTCTGTTTGGTGGCTGTGGTGAAAGAGGTTGTGTGGTGGACGCAACTAAAAGTGCTGAAAACAGGCATGTTCCTCTTCAGCCAAGCCCTCGTCAACTTTTTTAGGTTCTACTTGGAAAGGAAAGTGAAAGTAGAGAAGGAAGTGCTGTCTCCTAGTAAATATGTTGAAAAGTGCGTAAATGTAGCGGGAATGGCCCGAGTAAATTGGCCCTACTGTAATCCTACGTCTGTAGCCTGAAATTTGTGGAGGAGAGAAAAGCACTTACCATGGTGCACCTGGTGAGTAGGGTGATTCGAAATCAGTGGAATTCTTTAGTTGCCCTTTGGGAATTTCATTGTTTGTAATTTTATTGTTACTGTTTTTATCGTTTACACGTGTTTTATATAAACACCACTGTCCTTTGTTTTATATCGCAATATCGCATTTCCCTTTGTGTGCGGCTCTTGTGGCCCAAAAAAGAAAGAAAAAAAGAATGAAAAAATCATTTTTATCGTTATTATTATTAAGGCAATAAGAAGGCAGAATCGTTAGCACGCTGGACAAAATGCTTAGCGGCGTTTCATCTGTCTTACTTTCTTGGTTCAAATGCCGCGGGGCCCGACATGCCTTTGATCCTTTCGGAATCCTTTCTAAGAAATAAGTACCAGTTGAACACTGGGTGATGTAATACACTTACCTCCACCCCTGAAATCGCTGGCCTTGTATCAAAATTTGAAACCATTATTATTATTTGGGTTTGGTTCATATATATATATATATATATATATATATATATATATATATATATATATATATATGTATGTATGTATGTATGTATGCATGTATGTATGTATGTATGTATGTATGTATACATGTATGCATGTATGTATGTGTTTGTCCGCACAACATCGCTTGATAACCGATCTTGGTGTGTTTACGTCCCCGTAACTTAGCGGTTCGGCGAAAAGAGACCGATAGAATAAGTACTAGGCTTACAAAGAATAAGTCCTGGGGTCGATTTGCTCGACTGAAGGCGGTGCTCCAGCATGGCCGCAGTCAAATGACTGAAACAAATAAAAGAATAAAAGAATAAAAGAATATATCACTTCAATGGCTCTCCAAAATTGGCTATGCAGAAGTTTCTCTTCAATCCGTCTGGCGTGCTCTTTTTGTATTTGATTCTTGTCCTTTTCTCCTATTACGCTCTTAGTCACCTGCTCTTTATTCACTGTCTTTAGTAGTTTTTTTCTGTGCTGCTCTGTAAATACTGCCCCCAAGCTTTGTCTTTCCATCTGTACACATTCTTCTACTGCTATTAAACCTCGTTCACCCTGGCCTATCCTCAAGTACAGCTGGTCGATATCAGCTTTCGGATGGTGGGCTCCATACATTGTCAACAACTTTCTAGTTTTTCTGTTAAGTTTCTTTAAATCGTTCTTGGTCGAATCTATAATTCCAACTCCATATTTGATTAAGGGTACTGCTCTTGAATTTATTACTTCAATAAGATTTTTTGAATTCAGCTTTGACTGCCAATAATTTTCATACTCTCCTTGTGTACACCCACCCTACTGGTAAATTGTTTCATTTCTTCATTTCTATCTCGTCTGCTTGCAGTATTCCCAAGTACTTATACCACTGTCCTTTCTCAACCACTTTCATTGTTTGCCCATTTGGCATTTCAATTCCCTCGCTTCTTTCAAATCTTCCGCGTTTCATTTTCAATACAGCACACTTTTTTTAATCCTAAATTCTATACTTACGTCATTTATTATTATTATTATTATTATTATTATTATTATTATTATTATTGTTGTTGTTGTTGTTGCTGTTGTTGTTGTTGTTGTTGTTGTTGTTGTTGTTGTTGTTGTTGTTAATAATATTATTATCGCGTTCTTCGTCTTGAGTATTTACCTTCGTGAAGAGTAACGTCAATCCTTTTAAAAATATTATTATTATTATTTTTTTATTATTATTATTATTATTATTATTATTATTATTATTATTATTATTATTATTATTATTATTATTATTATTATTATTATTATTATTATTATTATTATTATTATTATTATTATTATTATTATTATTATTATTATTATTATTATTATTATTATTATTATTATTATTATTATTATTATTATTATTATTATTATTATTATTATTATTATTATTATTATTATTATTATTATTATTATTATTATTATTATTATTATTATTATTATTATTATTATTATTATTATTATTATTATTATTATTATTATTATTATTATTATTATTATTATTATTATTATTATTATTATTATTATTATTATTATTATTAACGCTTTATATATATATATATAGGCACTAAATTAATTATTATTATTATTACAAGCAGCTGGAAATGGTGACCCAGTGTAACTTGTTGTTTCTGAGCGCTCTATACGAAGGAATACACATTATCAAATGTTCAGTAAGTGATTTTTCCCTGCACTAACTCGGCAAATACGACGGAGTCTATGTTTCGTTGAGGAAGCCTAGATTCCAGACTAAGACTGAAACATAGTCAAGGCCATCTCCCATTTTATGTTGAAATAAATAAAGAAATAAAACTAATGGAAATTCTATGGTTATTTTGAAGACTATAAGATTGTTGGAAGTTTATAGAAAATAACGAAGTATATAATTTCTTTTCTAATTGTCTCCCCACCCGACCACCCACTGAAGCACTTTATACTCGAAAACTTTGAAAACTACATTCTTTGTCATACACTTGCTATCGCTTCAACCTTGCAACTTCTCATCTGTTATATCCTGTCTCTAGGTCAAGACGTAAACAATCTTATCTTTTTTGTTTTTCTTTTATTCTTTTATTTGTTTCAGCCATTTGACTGCGGCCATGCCGGAGCACCGCCTTTAGTCGAGCAAATTGACCCAAGGAACTTATTCTTTGTAAGCCTAGTACTTATCCTATCGGTCTCTTTTGCCGAACTGCTAATTTAGGGAGACGTAAACACACCAACATCGGTTGTCAAGCGATGGTGGGGAACAAACACAGACACACAAACACACACACACACACATACACACACGACAGGCTTCTTTCAGTTTCCGTCTACCAAATCCACTCACAAGGCTTTGGTCAGCCCAAGGCTATAGTAGAAGACACTTGCCCAAGGTGTCACGCAGTGGGACTGAACCCGGAACCATGTGGTTGGTAAGCAACCTACTTACCATACAGTCACTCCTGCGCCTATGCCTGTCTAAAGCATTTTTATAAGTTTGCCCTAAATATCCATATTTGTTTTCTGGTTTTTAGTTAATACTTCTTTCATACGTTCAGAATTAGATAAGCTTTCTTTTCATAAGTACTAAGTTTGCACTAACGCTTGAAAAAATTACAAAAATTTGTAACATATCTGATGCTTGGATGCCGAGGTAATATGTCCTGTTTATCACATGTGATATTTAGGAACGACAGAGTTATCTATGGAATATTGTCAAAGATATAATCTACTTATAATATCATTCTTTTCTACTTTAGGCACAAGGCTCGAAATTTTGGTGGAGGAGGAAGTTAATTAGATCGATACCAGTATGTAACTGGTACTTAATTTATCGACCCCGAAAGGATGAAAATGGAATGTTTTTCTCACGATCACAACGCACCACCTGGCTCAGGAACCGAAACCACAATTTTACTATCGTAAGCTCAAATACTCTCACCACGCTATTTCACAGTAGAATAATATTATAGTTAATGTTAGTGAATGACTAATATGTTTCCACTTACTGCATAATTATTTCCAAGTTACTCTCATTTGTTATTTAATACTCCTTTGCATTGTTGTTGGCACTCCGTCGCTTACGACGTCGAGGGTTCCAGTTGATCCTATCAACGGAACAGCTTGCTCGTGAAATTAACGTGCAAGTGGCTGAGCACTCCACAGACACGTGTACCTTTAACGTAGTTCTTGGAGATATTCAGCGTGACACAGTGTGACAAGGCTGACCCTTTGAATTACAGGCACAACAGAAGCAGGAAGTAAGAGTGAGAGAAAGTTGTGGTGGAAGAGTACAGCAGGGTTCACCAACATCCCCTGCTGGAGCCTCGTGGAGCCTTAGGTGGTTTCGCTCAATAAACACTCACAACGCCCTGTCTGGGAATCGAAACCGCAATCCTATGACCGCGAATCCGCTGCCCTAACCACTGGGCCATTGCGCCTCCACTCTCCTTTGCATTAAACATGTTAGTACAAACTTAAATACTACAAAAAAAAAAACAATAAATAAATAATATTCGATAAATAAATAATCAAAATGGAAATATATATATATATATATATAAACCAAACTAACACGGAATCAGAGTAAACTAGTTATTGTCTGTGTCGAGAAAAAAAAAGTAGAAAGAAAAGGAAGATTGTTCACACGGTTAATAACTACATTTACCCAGATCATCTGGTGTTAAGGAATTCTGCTTGTAGTTATGTCATTTTTATACTTCTTTCATTATAATCTGCCTTAAGACAGTCTTAATATGTCTTCTTTTCCATTACTCTGAGAAAATGGAAAAGTTGAAACGAAAATATTATTTATTGAAATGATATTATATATTCTTTAATATTTTCACTATTATTTTAATAATGTTATTATTCTCCAACGACATATTTCCAGTTTACTATCATTTTATTTAAGTTTATTTTTCGAAAATCATTGATTGTTAAACATGGACGAGAAAATTATATCCCTGTCTATGATGTCACGCTCCTCGTGCTATTAAAAGATAGTAAAGCGAAGTTTGTGTATCTATGTATATTTCAAATATTTTAATGCAATAGTACATTGTCACCCATATACCTATTGCATAACGCCAAGGGAAGTAACTCAAAAAGAATAAGAAGCAGTTATGGTTGAGGTGGTGGAGGAGATGTTGGCGTCGATAATGGTGAATGGAAGAATATTCAGAGAGAGTGAGAGAGGGGGTGAGAAATAGAGAGAAGGTGGGAGAGAGAGAGAGAGAGGGAGAGAGAGGGGGAAAGAGAGACGGAGGGGGAGAGAGTGAGAGAAAGAGAGAGGGAGAGAGAAAGAAAACACGCATACGCGCACGCGTGCGAGACAGAGAGATACGATCGAGAGAGAGAGACAGATAGGATCGAGAGAGAGAGAGAGAGAGAGAGAGAGAGAGAGAGAGAAAGAGAGAGAGAGAGGGAGAGAACACGTGTGTCAGAGAGTTTGAGAGTCAGAGAGAACGTGCATGAGAAAGAGAATCGCGTGACAGGGGGGAAAGTGTGTGTGAGAGAGAGAACGCGTGAGAAAGAGAGAGAGAGAGAGTGAGCGAGAGAACGTGTGAGAGAGAGAGAGAGAGAGAGAGAGAGAAAGTAAGACAGGATTGTAAAAAGTAAAAACCTAAAAGAGGGTGTTAAAGTGAACATGCAAGAGAAAGAGGGTAAACAGTGATATAGAGAATTAAATACTACAAGAGCAGGTGAGGAAGAAGAATTATAGGATGCAGCAAAGTTTGTGATGTCACTGTTTCTTTCGTATTTCTCTCAATCTTCAATCTCTCTCTGCGTTTTTTTAATGTATTTTGAAGTGTATCTTAGAAATATAAAATTTTCATTGTCACTAAGACTATAAAAACACCTCGACGACCAACAACAGAAATAACGAGTAGGTTTCCGTGAGGATGTTCGGTCACATATTCACTCTAACATAGCTCATAGAACGAGCAAAAGATAGCTAGCTTCCTCTGTGTTTCGCTTTTGTTGATTACGAAAAGGTCTTCGATAGCGTCGAGTTGAAAGCAGTGTTGAAATCTCTGAGAATGGAAGGTGTCGAGGCGCAATACATCAAAATGTTCAGAGATACGGACTCTGAATGCGCAACAGATATAGCTCTGCCAGGGTCCCAACTGAGAAGAGTGTCAAACAAGAAGATACAATTTCTCCAAAGCTCTTTACCGTATATCTAGAAATGGTCGTCAGGGAAATCGAGTGGGCAGGTAGCGTGAACATCAATGGTGAGCAACTAACACTCTTCCGCTTCGAAGATGACATTGTACTCATCGCTGAAACCATAGATCAGTTGCAGATCATGCCGACAGAGCCTGAATACTTAGAGCTTAGCAGTAGGTCTTAAAATGAACCACATGGAAATAAGATACAAGCGATCGGAAGATGTAGCACAAGGCCGGATAGAGGTGGGAAGCGATGACATCGAGATGGTAAAGGAGTACGTCTACTTAGGGCGCACAATGAATTTGCCACGAGATGTGGATGCTGAAATCTCAAAGAAAATAAGGGCAGGATGGAAGGCAGTTAAACTCAATAAAGGATGTACTCCAAACAAAGCTAGATGTACTCCAAACAAAGTTAGACAATGCCGAACGAGCCAAACTCTTCAATAGTATCGTCCTGTGTTCTTATATTCAGGTGAGATGTAGGCTAGTACAAAGAGAAGAAAACATCGATTGGCTACGACGCAAAGAGCAATGGAAACATCAATGCTAGGAATATCACTGAGAGCACATTTGAAATGAGATAGTTCGAGAATGGAGTGGAGTGAACGGTGTGATCGCAGAATACCGTAAGCATAAAATCCGCTGGGGCCAGACATGGCGCAAGGCTCAGAGACAACAGGTGGAGCCGTGCAGTTACCGAGTGGTATGTAGGAGATGGGAAAAAAACTTCTTGGAAGGCCTCCACGACGGAGAGAAGACGATTTAGTCAAGCAATTTCGGTTAAGTTAGAAAAGAATGACGCAATCAAGACATACTTGGAAGCGCATTGTAATCAGTGGTGTATAACAGCATCTGATGGTCTACTCGATAGAGTGATATTGAGATATATATATTCTATTATTCATTTGGTCTTCCACCGGTTATTCGATTGCAGCCATACGTTGGCACTGCCTTTGGGAGTTTAGGACAGCATATCGATTCCAGTAATTGCTTTTAAATAGCATAAACATACTATACACACAGATTTATGTGTGTGTGTGTTTGTGGAGAGAAAGAGAGAGAGAGAGAGAGAGAGAGAGAGAGAGAGAGAGAGAGAGACGGAGAGAAAGAGAGAGAGATGGAGAGAAAGTGAGACAGACAGACAGACAAAGAAAAAGGGTGGGTAAAAACAATGGGCTTCAATACTGTCATCAAATTTCGCTCGAGACTAGTAGAAGATACTTGCCTAAAGTGTTACGTAGTGGAATCAAACGCGGAACCATATGGCTACAAAGCGAACTTTTTAACCATACAGCCTTGCCTGCACCAATATTACTGATATGTCTTTTTAGATTCACACCTCAGTGAAGCGACTTACTATACTTCGTACACCGAGACTGTGGATTCAAGTTTATCCATGTCAAATTTTCTATGATATGAAAATAAGGATGGAAAACAGCCTTTTAATTTTTCTTAAAAGTTTACCAGCATAATCGAACAGTAGAAGTATTATATTGTAGAAAGATTATATCTTCGATTTCATCTCTTAGTTAAAATTGTTTACTTGAAGTAAAGTGAAAAATAATAGATAACAACTTTCAAAGTAGAAGAAATAAGTGTATAACAAGGAATACAGCTTCCAGAGATGTTGTTTTCCAAAGACCTACTACTACTACTACATGTGTGCACTTTTACACTATCTAAAGAATCAAGTGTTGGAAACAAAATACAATTTCAAAAGAAATTATATATTTCATGGTTCTCTATAGACTTTCAACCATCTAACAGTCCTCAAACTAACCGTTCAACTTCTACGGATAATCATAGTATTGAATTATTACAGTTGTTCTTTAAACTTCAATAAACACTCATCAACTAAACCAAGAAGCAAAGGCGCTCCAGTCGTATTCACTTCGATTTTTGGCCTTCATAAAATCCATCAATGAAGAACTTGTAGCCATGGCCACTCGTTCATCTAGGAGGACAGAATTTGTCTAGAGACATTGAAGGAGCATAAATTTCTTCTTAGCCATCAGATTTCAGTTCTTTTAATCCTTGCCCAGCACCTCATTTCCCCAGTGATGCATAATCTGACCACGATTTCTATCCCAACGGCAATAGTTCACGGACCAGCCCTTTTTATCCAAAGCCACCTGGTGTTTTTTTTTTTTTTTCTGCAGTTTCACTTGCAGATTGGATGGCCTTCTTATTTACCATCCAAGGGGAAAACCCATTCTGTTGAGCATGCTGTTGAGCATCCTGCAAAGCCTCTACATCCCAGTTCTATAGGCTCATAATGTTCTCCAGCCTCCGTTCTGATCACATTTTCTCTCTTTGATTACTAATACACTCTTCCCAGGGAACTGCGGGTTACAGCATAGTCATTTGTTTTGTTGTGTCAGTGGTGATAATCCTATCTGGCAGCACCGATGTTGCTACGGTGCCGTGAAATATGCAGCTGTCTACCCAAATTGATTTCCTAAGGATTTTCTTGCTGTTTTGAAGAAACTAAATGAAGATGTAAATTTCACTAACAATGCTTATTGAGTTTTCTAAAAATACGGCACTGTCATGTTAGATATTTCACATAAATTTATAGAATGTCCAAGGCAATAAATTTTGAGAGTTTGGAATTATAAATCCTTCACTCTAATAGTAATTCCTTTCCCAATATATTGTTTGCTCCATCGTATACTTTTGCTTTTAACTGAGACAGAGAAAGTTATAAATGAAATAATCCAACTTCGAGTAGCGAATAACGGTGATATTAAGAAAATTGAGACTTTCTGAAATCCGAGGAAATCTTCAGCTTTCAATGCTGGAATACTTAATTAAACAGGCAGAAAGTGTCACTTGTCTCAAATTTGCCGCAATTGTACTCATCAGCTATCAAGGAAAGAAATGTACTTCTACAAATATGCACAACTTCCATTTTAAGAATGTGTTTAATCATATTGTGTATTAATTTACTTTGGTAATCAGAGTATGAATATGATTGCATCAGATAATTTGTTTCCAGCCGTTTTGTCAAACAGTGATCATCTTTGCTTCATGAGTTTAAAAAGCAACGATTTGTCCACACGGATTCTGTATAAACAAATTCCATAACTGCCAAGAAGTATGTCCTTCCACTAATACGTTGTGAATCTTGAATCATTTCAAGAAAATAATTACATTTGTGAATGATGATTTCAATTCAGAGAACGTATCTAAGACATTGCAATTGTCGTATCTAAGATATTGCAATTGTTCATGAACGTTAAAAGAATTTTTTATAACTTTTAGGGATGAATGTAGGATCCTTGTTTCCCTAATTTGCTCATTTAATTTTGAATAGCACGTATAAAACAACAGTGTTGTTTTCTAATCTGTAGTGTAGCTAGTTGATTCTGGTTGGAGATTGAAACCTTGCCGATTGGTATAAACTGTCTGTGAGCCAGAGATTGTTGTTCAGATGTTGTTACTTATGTCTGGACGAAATGGTTGTTTAATAACATCACTAATTGTTGTTACATTGTCGAAAGACTTGGAAGAATTAGAACCTTCACAATTATATGGTTCAGATACATCAGCGGGAAATGAAACGATTGATTCTCGTAATGTTGTGGATTCATGGAGTTGAACCAGAGGTCACATTGCTCTCATTAGGATCGTAAGAATCTACTAATTCATTGCTATTTCATCATTTGTGTTTTCTGCTGTATAAATGGGTAAAAATACGAGAAAAGATTATTTAGATTAGTCATATCTGAGTCAACAAATTCTGTATGTACTGATTTCATGAATTATTCAGTGAAATACTAGGTGTATAGTAAAATTCATAACGCTCCAATCTTGTACGATATGTTTAGCTCTAATTCTGTAAAGATTATGTACTGAGGTGAGGGAAGCACTAATCACGATTCTGTACATGAAGCTATTCATTACATAATGGGCAAAACTCTTATGTTGTCGCTAGATCTGCTAGAACTAGCAGCCAAGTTTAGAACAACATAACTAAATAAGTTTTTGGAAAGTTATTTACCTCATGGAACGAACAAGATATATTGAAAGCAAAGCCATCGACATAATTGAATGGCGGACGAAAGATAAAAAGATGTGTAGATCGGACATGTGGAGAGTGAAGCTGTTGAAATAAAAGAGAATCAAAGCAACGCTTTTTATTGAAATATATTGAAATTAAAAATTCTTAAATTGTAGAATTTAATTTACTCTAAACAAGGTGCAATGTTTGTATTTTAAATACATTTTCAAAAACAAAAATCTTTGTTGAGATTAGAATATGAATCGGACATTGTGTTAACAGTGATTAGAAACGTGATTGATGGTGTATCAAGATCTACAATAATTTCATAAATTATGACTGAAAATATAAAAGACGAGATAGTTACAGCTGGGGTGCGTTTAATCATAGGTCTACTTGATCAAGGCTGACCTGGGGCTAAAGAACAACAATAATAACAATTTCTATATCTCGAAAATCTGACGAAAAAGTCTATTCGTGGTCGCTCATCTATCCATCCATCCATCCATCCATCCATCCATCCATCCACCCATCATCTACACCCACCATTTCTGGGAAAATCTTTGGGGTAGAGTCCTCAGGCACCTATTCTTATCAGGAGTATTTTTTCGGCTGGATTCCCAAGGGTGACTAACTGAGACTGTGGATATTACCCGACCATATCGTTCTCGTTTTAGGCCTATCCCAAAGTTTCCTGCCAGTTGGTTCGGCTTAAAGAATCCGCCTTGCAAATCTTTCCTGTGACATTCTAAACACATGCCCGTAGTACCGGAGCTGTAATCTCTGAATTGCGAAGTAGCAGCTCGACCTAGAGAGACTCTCTGATCTAAGAGTTACGCACCTTGTCGAATAACTTTACTCTAGAGATCCTCAGAACTCCATTTCGGCCACTCGTATTCGCGATCGTATACTTTTGGTTATTACCCAACATTCAAGATCATAGGTGAAGATAGGTATGCAAACTGAATTGAAGATAGCGACTTCGGTTTTTTTCTGTAAAGCATTTCCTCTTCTGAGGCTCGAATGCTGAGACTGGAGCATTTCTATGGCAGTACCTGTAATTCTAGCACTCCATTCAACTTTTTGTCTCCCCTCATTCATGAATAGAGCCTCGAGATACTAGCATGCAGAGTGCACTGGGAAGACTTTCTCGACAGGACCAATGTCTTAGTTTTTGCGACATTAAATCTCACTCAGCAGCGAATCCATTTTGCACATACTGGAGATCATATTTTTATGAGCCATGTAACACCATGTCGTCAACAAATATCAGCCTGGCGATCCTACACCCATCGATTGTGATAACACTACCACAAGAACTGTGCATGTCACTCCAGTTAAAATAGCCAGAAATACCATCCAAATTCCCCTTGTATGACATTCTAATGACTTAAAAAGGCAAAGGTTACAGTTAAATTACTCCTAGATACCCATAAAAAAAAATAACGGAATGCCATTAATGGTCGGTTTACCCCACCTTTGTTGACCTGAGTTGAAGTAAAGTAATAATAATTATAAAGTTTAACTGTAGCAATTTTCAATACATATACAATCTTGTGCTATTAACTACTACATATAATATTCTCTAGCTACGTTTCAGTTTAGTACCACGATACTATACAAGTTCTGTTAACTACGATATATAACTGTACTTTATGAAGCTACATTTCAATATATGTATCATACGACTAAACAAGTGCCATTAGCTATTATAGTTAATTACCTTACAAGCCACATTGCAATATATGTACCATCTTTACTTTACATGCACTATTAACTTCAATTTCTAACAACTTTATCAAAATATAATCCAATATATGTATCATGGTATTATAGAAGTGCTATTTAAATCAGTCTTTAACTACTTAAACCATATTTCAATAGTATAATACTTCTGTACATATATGTGTGTGTGAACTCATATCTCACTGTACTTTGTCAAACCATATTTTAATGTATATGCCATTCTTCTGTATATGACAAATATGAAATTATATCTAACTATAAAGAAATCATTTCTAAATTTTATCGCATCTCTTATTTTATCTGAGCTGTCACTGTTCACACTAGGTAGCTCTGAATACAAGAAGCTATCGCTACCGCTACAAGAAAAGATAAATGGTGATGGGAGAGATAAATACATAGAGTTTTTAAAATGTTTCGTGGATATGCAGCGCTGGGGAGTTTGCTGTTCTCAATTAAATAACCAACCGTTGATTTATGTAAGATATAATACAGATTCAAACGGTTGCTTGAATCTATTTATTGCACCTGTTGTAATAAATAAAAGTTGAGCAATGAATTAATAAGTTGTCTAATAGTAACATCGATCTATTTTAGTAAACATTGCATTTACTATGGGACAGCAGAAGCAGTAGAGAGCTAAACTAAGTAGTTCGCTTGATTTACTTCCATATTCCTTAAACTTGAATTCAAATTTGTCTCACAAACCCAGTGGTGGCTCGTGTATAGGAACTGCGGAACTGCACCCTATTTCCACTCGATATCATCGATAACATTCATGAGTCTTATTTTCTAATGAGTCTTATTTTCTAATGAGTCTTATTTTCTTTAATTCTTTCTTTATACTTGTACATTATATAATCGTTAAGCTTAATGTCAGTAGCCATCCCCTAGTTTATGAAAAAAATACAAAAATCCTTGTATAGAACTGTGCGCTTACACTTCCAGCGACGCTGTTGTGCGTATGCTCACATGTCCGAGATAGGAAGCTTCACAATAGGGAGAGAGAGCCCTGCGTGAACGACAGTGCCAGGTGGAAGGTAGTGTTTCTTTTTGACTTTGCGTGTGTTGTGCTTAAAAACGTGTTTATATTCTTGAATGTGATAGAGTGTAGAATTAGATTATTATACTGCTTCCAGCTTCAGTGTTGCTGCCAGGATTTGAAAAATAGAGCACATTTCCCCTCACTTATTTTGTAATTTTAGGGGGTAATTTTTGAAAAGCAAGGGGGAATTCGCGGCAGTGGCTAAAACAAGAACTGATCAAGTTTATGTATAAATTTTCTTTTTATATGTTTGTTTCCTTTTACACAATATTAAAACAACGGTTAAAAATCTTGTGAAGCAGCACCCCCACTAATTTTATCTATGATCCACCACTGCTCAAACCGCTTGGTCATCTTGTCAAGGTTAATAAAATAAGCAATATATGTAGTTAAGAAGCTCGCTCTTGCAACCACGTAGTTTTAGACTCAGTCTTACTGCGCGGCAACTTGGGCAAGTGTTTTCTACTATAGCCCCTCTCCAGTTAATGTCTTGTGAGTAGATTAGGTAGACGGAGATTGTAAGGAAGACCGTTGCATACACACCAACATAAGTGTGTGTGTGTGTGTGTGTGTGTTTGTGCTTGTGATTTTCCACCACCTTACTTGGTTTGTTTACGTCCTCGTAAGTGAGCGATTCAGCATAAAGAGCCCGAAAAAATAAGTACTACACATACAAATAAGTACTGGGATCTATTCATTCGACAAAAACCTTTTAACGCGGTGTTCCATCATGACCGCAGTCCAATGAAGTCTTATGACTGAAGGAAGTAAAAGATAAAAGACACACACACACACACACACACACACGTATATCTGTCTATGTATATATGCATGTATGTATGTATGTATGTATGTATGTATGTATGTATGTATGTATGCATGTATGTATGTATGTCTCTCTCTCTCTCTCTCTCTGTATATATATATATATATATATATATATATATATATATATATATATATATATATATATATATATAGAGAGAGAGAGAGAGAGAGAGAGAGAGAGAGAGAGAGAGAAAGAGAGAGAGGGAGAGATACATAGATATAAGTACACTTCCGCGTGTACTTCCACGACAGTGTGGTGGCAGAATCGCTCGGGTATAATCCCTCTTTGTTATATTTAGATATATGTCTCGAAGTTCAAACCTCACCGAGGTCAACTTTGCTTTTTATTCATTCTGAGTTAATAAAACAAAGTACCAGTTTCAGATAATCGGCTTATCCTCTCCACCACGACCATCGCAGCCGATGACTTACTCCTATTAAACTTCTTCCTGTTTGATAAACTACTACTCCCAGGATACTGGAGTTGTAGAATCACTGGAGCATCGGGAAAAATACCATGCGACATTTTTTTTTTCCCGGTTCTTTACATTTAGGTTTCAAATACCGCCGAGGTCAAACGTTGCCTTTCTGGAATCGTTGCCTCTCTCTGGAATCGATAAAATACCAGTCAAAAAACTGGAATCGATATTAATCGACCGTTCTCACTCATTCTCTAAATTTCAGGCCTTGTTCCTGTGTTAGAAACTACTACTACTACTACTACTACTACTACTACCACCAACACTACTACTACTACTACTACTACTACTACTACTACTACTACTACCACCACCACCACCACCACCACCACCACCACTACTACTACTACTACTACTACTACTACTACTACTACCACCACCACCACCAACACCACTACTATTACTACTACCACCACCACCACCACCACCACCACCACCACTACTACTACCACCACCACCACCACCACCATCACCACCACCACCACTACTACTACTACCACCACCACCACCATCACCACCACCACCACTACTACTACTACTACTACTACTAGATCAGCTTTGAATCTAATAGACCCATGATCAAAGGAATCCTAATGTATGTAGGTGTTTACTATGCAATGTATGGCTCCGTTTTTAAGATGATAGTAATTTGGGAGAGATTTGGTTGTTATTTCTAAAAGGTCGAGCGATCATGTTTTTGTTAGTTAAGAAACATCAAAAAAAAAAACACATGCTGAGCATCACTTGTATTAAAGCTGAGGCGGGGGGGGGAGGGTCTGTAAAGGTCATAGGCAGGTTGCTTCTCTCCAAACGAAGAAGGTCAACAACAACAACAACAACAACAACAACAACAACAACCATGATAACAATAACCAGGGGCGCAAACAGTCATAAGAACGACAATAACAATCACGATAGGCAACTGCAACTGCAACAGCAACAGCATTTACAACACCAACAGCGTCAACAATCACAACAGCAACAACTACAGTTAGAACAACAACAAATAAAGTGACAACAACGACTATATCAACAAATGAGCAGCGATAAGGATAATTAATAACTACAACAACAATGATTAGAATAATAACAATTATAATTTTATAAGTCAACGTGGGCGGCATTATGCGGTGGTTATATCTACTAGAAATAGCAGCTATTGTCTTATATAAGTATAGCAGACATTAGGGTGTTGTCCTCATATATGACACACGACGGAATGCCATCTTAGGTCAACTTGATCAGGATTGACCTGGAGCGAGATAACATCAGTCCAATCATCATCATCATCATCATCATCATCATCATCAGCTACTAATATTACTGCTATGCAGTGGGATTGTGGAGGTGCAATGGCCCAGTGGTTAGGGCAGCGGACTCGCGGTTTCGATTTCGAGACCGGGCGTTGTAAGTGTTTATTGAGCGAAAACACCTAAAGCCCAACAAGGCTCCGGAAGGGGATGGTGGCGAACCCTGCTGTACTCTTTCACCACAACTTTCTCTCACTCTTACTTCCTGTTTCTGTTGTGCCTGTATTTCAAAGGGCCAGCCTTGTCACACTCTGTGTCACGCTGAATATCCCCGAGAACTTCGTTAAGGGTACACGTGTCTGTGGAGTGCTCAACCACTTGCACGTTAATTTCACGAGCAGGCTGTTCCGTTGATCGGATCAACTGGAACCCTCTATGTCGTAAGCGACGGAGTGCCAACAACAGCAGTGGGATTGAACCCAGAACCATCTGGTTGGGAAGCATGCTTATTACCACACAGCCACGCCCACAACGACAATGATACTAACAATAATATCAACATAAACATCATTAACAGTAAGGACAGTGCTCGCAGTAAAATCATATGCCAAACCAGCGCAGCAGCAGTAGCAACAACAACGACAAGAACAACAGCTGCCAAACTAGCAGCAATACGAACAACAGTACCAAAGACAACAACTACAATAAATGTAAACAAAAAGATAACAACAACAACAACAACAACAACAACAAAAACACAGACCGGTCAACGGCGAAGCCTCTATATGTTTACTTGACCTCCCAGAAATAATAGGCAAATCACTCTCAATCACCACATTTTCCTTAAAATGACATGGATAATGTGATACAAGTTTACAATGAGATGGTCAAGGTTGGAACATATTTTCTTTTCTGCTCAAGGCACAAGGCCCGAAATTTTTTTGGGGAAGGGCTCCAGTCGATTAGATCGACCCCAGTACGCAACTAGTACTTAATTTATCGACCCCGAAAGGATGAAAGGCACCTCGGCGGAATTTGAACTCAGAACGTAAAGACGGACGAAATACTGTTAAGCATTTCGCCCGGCGTGCTAACGTTTCTGCCAGCTCGCCACCTTATGGGTGGAACATATTCATTAATAGGTTTGGGTAATCCTCGCAACGACGGAAACAACAAAGGCGCAGAGTAGTAGCAGTAGCAGTAGTATAAAAATATCAAGCAGCATCGATAACATTAATAGTAGTAACAACAATATTAAGGAAGTCTACGAGGATAGCCTAGAGGACTCCCTTGTGGAGGACTTTCAGGCCAGAAATTGTGGATGGCCGAGTTGGAAGCGCTAGCAACAGAACCTGCTCGTGACATGCGCAGATTGATGAAACGGTCCGAAATGTAATCGTTCTGTGTCCGCGTACTGCTTATTTGTATGAATTCATTGGGTTTACGGCGAACATCTGTTATTCAGGGGGGCGGATCTGATTTTCAGCCGAGCCTACCGGGAAGATAGACCCACCGTCTTCCTTCGACAACGAAAATTGAAAAAGAAAAGAGAATCTGTTATTCTCTTGTGGCTATTGCGAAGAAAGTTGTGTAGTGAACATTGTTGAAAAGCTTGGGGTCAGAGCATTTTCTTTGAGACCAACCCCTCATCGATTTCTTCGATTACAATTTCGCTAATGGACGAACACGTAGAATTCAACGTAGGTAGTAGTGGTCGAAGACTTCGGGTTTTCAGAAATCTTCAGTTCTCGATGGTTAGGATTCGTACTCATAGGAGAAGGATGGCCCGGATGAGCATTTACAAAAAGAGAGAAAAAAAAAACACTTTCGTGCGAATTCTGATCTCTGGTTGCGATCAAAGGCGGCCACGAAGGTGAAGGAACGTGAGATGAGCGCTGTTGATGAGTAGGTCAATCTCATCCTTTCCCTACCCGGTTGCCGGGGGTGAGAGTAGCGAAATAGGAGTGGATAAACGGGCTACTCTAAATATATAGATCTACATTATAGATTAGTTATTAGAACTGGTAGAAGGTACTTGCCTTCGGTGTGTCAGAGTAATCTCGAGTTGTGTGCGGGGTTCCACCAATCATAGTGTTGCTGCTCTTCTTTTGAGCTGGCTTTCATATTGTTTCTTATCCTGTAGTTCTCTGCTGTCATTGCTATTTATTCTGTTATTAAGGTATCTTTTATCTTTTATCTTGTAGCTATTTCATTATTTGACTGCGGCCATGTTGGGCACCGTCTTTAAAGGTTTAAATGAACAAATCGACCCCAATACTAACGTTTTAAGAATAAATTGCAGAAACCGGCGTCTTTTGCCGAACAGTACATATTGTTATTGTTGATCTCACCTCTAGAGGGCAACGGACTGACAGCTTTGAACGTCGGACAAAATGTTTTGCGATATTTCTACCGGCTCTTTACATTTTGTGTTTTAATGTCGTAGAGGTTAACTTTTGCATTTCATTCTTTCGGGGGTTGAGGGTCAATAAAATGAAGTACCAATCAAGCACTGTGGGCGATATAATCGACTTGCCAAACTCCCGCCAAAATTGCTGGCCTTGTGCTAAAATTAGAATTATTGATCTCACTTTTAGAAGGCGATGGATTGGAAGAGCTGTTAGAAGATCAGACAAAATGCTTTGCGACATTTCTTCTCTCTCTTAACGTTCTGAGTTCAAATTTCAGGTATGAAATAAAGTACCAGTTAAGTACAAAGAGGCATTTAAATCAACTAATCTCCTTCCCTCCCAAGTGCCTAAACTGAAAATACAATGGCAAACTGGTAGTAGTGATTGTGCATCTTACGATGTATGTTCCGTCTGAGTTCAAAACCAGGTGAGGTCATATTTGTCTTCATTCTTGCAGGATCGATAAAAATAAAAAGTACCAGTCAAGTGTGAAATGTGGATGCACGTGGCTTAGTGGTTAAGGTGCTGGACTCATGATCGTATGATTACGGTTTCGATTCCTGGACCGAGCGATGTATTGTGTTCTTCAGCAAAACACTTCATTTCACATTACTCCAGTCCACACAGCTGGCTAAAAGGAGTAATCCTGTGACGGACCAGCGTCCTGTCAAGGTAGGGAAAATATATACGCCGGGAAACCGCCCCCGGGAAACCGTTCCCTATTAGTCAGTATGACTCGGTAAGGATCTTCATCCTACGAAGGTTGATGGCATCCACTAACGTCCTTCTCATCAAATTGGTCACCTTGTGCTAAATTAGAAGTCATTAATGATCTGACCTTTTCACTCAATGAAAATGCCACAGTTTCTTATCTGTTGCTTTGTATTGATTCCAACATGCTGGAGACAAGTTCGATCCATGTTGGACACATGTGACCAATAACAGAAATTGTTAGTAAAAACACATTAGTATATGCAACGGCAATGTAAATACCAGAAACCACAACAGTAGTAGTAGTAGTAGTAGTAGTAGTAGTAGTAGTAGTAGTAGTAGTAGTAGTGATGGTGTGGCGGTTGTAGTGGTGGTCGCCATAGTGATAGATGTAGAGCATTCATAGTAATAAAAGGTCTTCTTCTTCTTCTTCGTCTTCTTCTTCTTCTTCTTCTTCTTCTTCTTCTTCTTCGCTTTGTCTACAATAATAGAAATGTTCACAACAATCACAGTAAACAATAACAGAAACAACTGTAACAGCAGCAGCAGCTGCTGCAATAACAGCACCACCACCACCACCACCACTACCACCACTACCAATAACAACAACAACAGCAACAATAACAATAGCCGCAGACAACAACAGTAGAACTACAACACTAGCCACAACAACAACCAAGATACAACGACGCTACCACCTCCGACAGCAGCAACAACAACAACAACAACACCAACCAAGTGTACTATAACAATACTAATGTTTGCAATAACGACAACAGAACCGATAAAAGCATCGTCAAACAGCAACAATTATATCGAAAATACATCGTTATCAAGACAGCGACTATCATCGCGACCACCACCAACATCACCACCACCCCCCAACAACAACACCACCACCAATATCACCACCCCCAACAACACCACCCCCCAACAACAACACCACCAACATCACCATCACCCCCCCCCCCCCCCCACAATACCCCCCCCCCACATCACCACCCCAACAACACCACCACCATCACCACCACCCCCAACAACACCCCACCCCCAACAACACCCCACCCCCAACAACACCCCACCCCAACAATACCACCACCCCTAACAACAACACCCCCAACAACACCACCACCAACACCCCCCAACAACACCACCCCTAACAACACGACCCCCAACAACCCCCCAACAACACCCCCCAACAACTCCACCCCCAACAACACCACCCCCAACAACACCACCACCAACATCACCACCACCCCCAACAACACCACCCCCAACAACACCACCACAACAACACCACCCCAACAACACCACCCCCAACAACACCACCACCAACATCACCACCACCCCCAACAACACCACCAACACCACCAACACCACCACCAACATTACCACCGCCCCCAACAACACCACCCCCAACAACACCCCCACCCCCAACAACACCCCCACCCCCAACAACACCACCCCCAACAACACCACCCCCAACAACGCCACCCCCAACACCACCACCACCACCAACATCACCCCCCCCCCCAACAACACCACCACCAACATCACCCCCACCCCCAACAACAACACCACCCCGAACACCCCCCAACAACACCACCACCAACATCACCACCACCCCAACAACACCACCCCAACAACTCCACCCCCAACAACGACACCCCCAACAACGTCACCCCACCCCAACAACAACAACACCACCATCACCCCCCCCCCAACAACACCCCCAACAACGCCACCCCCAACAACACCACCCCCAACAACACCACCACCAACATCATCACCCCCCCCAACAACACCCCCCAACAACAACACCCCAACACCACCACCCCCAACAGCGCCTCCCCCAACAACGCCCCCCATCATCACCCCCAACACCACCACCCCAACAATACCACCCCCAACATCACCACCCCCAACATCACCACCCCCAACACCCCCCAACAACACCACCTCCACCTCCACCTCCACCAACAATAATGTTACACCACCAACGCCATTGCTACAACAATAACATCAACAACAGTCACAGGACTACTGCCAAAAGGAATCTTTAAAATATATTCCCAGTCATAACAGTAGCATTATCATCATCAGCATCAGCATCAACTTCAGCAGCAGCAGCAGCAGCAGCAGCAGCAGCAGCAGCAGCAGCAGCAGCAGCAGTAGTAGTAGTTGTAGTAGTAGTAGTAGATAGAGGTGGAGGCGGTGGTGGTAGTTGTCGACGTTGTGGTGTTGATTGTTATGGTTGCAATCGTCGTTGTAGTAGTAGTTGCACTAGTAGCGGCAATAATAACAGAAATCTTATCAGCAGCAGCCGCAGCAGCAGTAGTAATAGTAGTAATAGTAGTAGTAGTGGTGGCGGTCGTGGTGGTGGCTGTTATAGTAGTAGTAGTTGTAGTAGTAGTAGTAACAGCAGCAACCTGAACAACAGTAGCTGTAGTAGGAGTAGCGGTAGTAGTATTAGTTGCAGCAGCCGGAGTAGTAGTCGTGGTAGTGGCAGTTGTAGAAGCTGCAGCCGTAGTAGTAGCAGCAGTAGCAGCAGTAGTAGTAGTAGTAGTAGTAGTAGTAGTAGTAGTAGTAGCGGCGGCAGCAGCAGCAGTAGTAGTAGTAGTAGTTATAATACCATGCATAGTACGAGTAGCGATAACGGAGTCATTGCAGCAGCAGAAGAAGTAGTAGATGCAGCAGCAGTAGTAGTAGTAGTAATGGTAGTAGCAGTGCAAATAATGCTGGTGGTAGAAGTATTGTTATAGCAGTAGACTTGCTCAACTTCCTTCATTTACCTCCACAACATTGCTAACCACCACCACCACCACCGCCACCACCACCAAACTCACCAAACCATCGTCATAACCATCATTATCACCATCATGACTACGTCAACCCTTAGCAATCTATCATCACTACCATCATCTTTATCACCAATTTTATCACCACCACCAATAACACCACCATCACAAACAAGAAGGACACGTCACTAACACCACTACCACCAACATCGCCACGAAGACCTCATTCCCTACACCACGACGACGACGATGACCAACACCACCACCACTACCACCCTCGTTAGTCCTTGTTTTACGCTATGATTACTAGGACAGTGCAGGCGCAATGGCCCAGTAGTAAGGGCAGTGGACTCGCGGTCATAGGATCGCGGTTTCGATTCCCAGACCGGGTGTTGTGTGTGTTTATTGAGCGAAAACACCCAAAGCTATTGAAGTACTCAGCCACTTTAACGTTAATTTTACGAGCAGGCCGTTCCGTCGATCTGATCAACTGGAACCCTCGTCGTCCTAACCGACGGAGTGCCAGCTTTTTTAAACTTTTTAATCAACACCATCACTATCATCATAGTCTTAATATATTGATTGACTGCTAAATCCACAAGTTCTTTTTTTTTATTCTCTCTGATTATTTCCTCGTGTTCCTTTATGTTGAAGAGCGTAGGCTCGAAACGTAAAAGACTTTCTCACCTTCCCGAGCGACAAACTAATACACTTGCTTGTTGTTTACACATCTGTCTTTGTCTTTTGTTTTTATATATATATATATATATATATATATATTGATATAGATATATATAACGCACCATTTATTCGTGACCAGAGACGTTCGTAAAGCGAGGTACTACTGTACACACACACACACACACACACACACACACAGACACACACATACACACACACACACACACACACACACACACACACACACACACACACATATATATATATATATATATATATTTAAATGAAATATTCAAAACTGAGATTTGAAGTTAGATGTCACTACTGTTATTATCATCTGTGGATAAATTCAAAATTTGATGATATCACCAGTAGTAGCATTGGTGGAACGCAGTTATGATAGCTTTATCGAGCTATGAAATATCGTAATGATGCTTAATGAGCATCTACCTGCTAGAAATAAGAGCCAAGTCTTATATATATATATATATATATATATATACATACACACACATATCGTCATGCCCACCACCATTCTTACCATTTTTACTATCATGATCATAAACACTATCATCTGCATTTTTATTTTTACTACCACCACCGCCGCCACCTCCACCACCACCACGATCACCATCATCATCTTTCTCTTTCCACTATTCCTCTAGTAGTAGTAGTAGTAGTAGTAGTAGTAGTAGTAGTAGTAGTAGTAGTAGTAGTAGTAACAGCAGCAGTAATAGTAGTAGTAGCTAATGATGATGATGATGATGATGATGATGATGATGATGATGATGATGATGATGACGATGATGATGATTGAACTGACGTTGTCTAGATCCAGATCTCTCCTGATCAAGTTAACCTAAGATGACATTCCGTCATGTGTCATATATGAGGACTGCACTCTGCTATACTTATACAAGACGGTAGCTGCTATTTCTAGTAGATGTAGCCACTGCGTAATGTCTCCCATGTTGACTTATAAATCTTTGTTCTTTTTTTAATGATGTTCTTCTACTAGTCAGAAGGGGAAGGGCTGCGTGCGTACATGCCTCCTTTCCCGGGGCCGTAACTGATGAAAAGCAAAAGGTGAGATTGTTCTCAAACTGGGGACCTGGTCCAAGTGCTTACAACAGAATGAACTCCACCGAAGACATCCGCCTTGTCCTAGAACGACGGATCACGTATATTCGAGTTAGACGTCGTATAAAACGCACTTATCCGGGCAAAATGTCTCAGAAAAACCACCCCTAGTGCTATATGCAAAATTAGGCTTATATTACATTCTTTAATGCACAAATAAACTTTATATTTTTAAAAATAGGAGTGGCTGTGTGGTAAGTAGCTTGCTTACCAGCCACAAGGTCCTGGGTTCACTCCCACTGCGTGGCACCTTGGGCAAGTGTCTTCTACTATAGCCTCGGGCCGACCAAAGCCTTCTGAGTGGATTTGGTAGACGGAAACTGAAAGAAGCCCGTCGTATATATGTATATATATATATGTATGTATGTGTATGTGTTTGTGTGTCTGTGTTTGTTCCCCCCAACATCGCTTGACAACCGATGCTGGTGTGTTTATGTCCCCGTAACTTAGCGGTTCGGCAAAACAGACCGATAGAATAAGTACTAGGCTTACAAAGAATAAGTCCTGGGGTCGATTTGCTCGACTAAAGGCGGTGCTCCAGCATGGTCGCAGTCAAATGACTGAAACAAGTAAAGAGAGTATGCGCTGCTGAAATTTGGGTTCGTCTAATGCGCTCGTGCGTCTTCTATACCATAAAATATGGGACCTTAAAACAATAACGAGGCCTTCTGACGAGTTTCATTCGTTCTCCGACTTCCAAATATGTATTGGAATCAATACAAAACATCAAGGTTAATGGTAAAAGAGATTTGCTGAACGTGCTGTAGACTGGGATCAAGCCCGTAACCACGGAGTTCCAAAGCAAACGTTTTAACCACACAGCCGCGAAAGCGTTTTTCTCTCTTTACTCTACTCTTTTACTTGTTTCAGTCTTTTGACTGTGGCCATGCTGGAGCACCGCCTTTAGTCGAGCAAATCGACCCCAGGACTTATTCTTTGGAAGCCTACTACTTACGGGGACATAAACACATCAGCATCGGTTGTCAAGCGATGTTGGGGGACAAACACAGACACACGCACACACGGCTTTGGTCGGCCCGAGGCTATAGTAGAAGACAATTGCCCAAGATGCCACGCAGTAGGACTGAACCTGGGACCATGTGGTTGGTAAGCAAGCTACTTACCACACAGCCACTCCTGCGCCTTTCTCATAATTTCTTTCATTTCTATTGTTTTCGTTTTCGTTTTCTTTATCTTCATCTTAGTTTTACTCATGATTTCGGTCCTATGATGACTGTTGCCTTGCTCATAACTTATTTCTCCTCTCTTCCTTCCCTATTACTCCTCTCCTCCTCCCCATACTACTACTACTACTACTACTACTACTACTACTACTACTACTACTACTACTACTACTACTACTACTACTACTACTACTACTACTACTACTACTACTACTACTACTACTACGTTGGTCGAGTAACTGAAATAATGGTGTTTGTGAGTTGTTTACGTGAAAGATGGTTGGTTTAATATAAGAAGACATTTAAACTGTATGTTGTCAGATTTACAAAAGCTT
Source organism: Octopus bimaculoides (assembly GCF_046866305.1). Lineage (NCBI taxonomy): Eukaryota > Metazoa > Mollusca > Cephalopoda > Octopoda > Octopodidae > Octopus > Octopus bimaculoides. The sequence goes on from NC_142929.1 coordinate 99,640,000, forward strand.
ATTTCGAAAAATCATTTGACCGATATCTTACTTACGTTTCAGGTGGCTCCAACAATATGAAATTGTACCAGATATGTCAGACAGTTCACTGTGTCACTTAAACAACACACTTAATGCTATTTGTGGCCCAAGTGTTTTCACGATATTAAAATCAGTGTCGAATTAACTCCAAAACAACAGCAGCATACAAGACAAGCCCCGCATTTTCAGAGACCCTGCACTAATTACATTACTACTATTGCACTATACTATTTAAGCATGTGGAGGCGCAATGGCCCAGTGGTTAGGGCAGCGGACTTGCAGTCATAGGATCGCGGTTTCGATTCCCAGACCGGGCGTTGTGAGTGTTTATTGAGCGAAAACACCTAAAGCTCCACGTGGCTCCGGCAGGGATGGTGGCGAAACCAGCTGTACTCTTTCATCACAACTTTCTCTCACTCTTACTTCCTGTTTCTGTTGTACCTGTAATCCAAAGGGTCAGCCTTGTCACACTGTGTCACGCTGAATATCCCCGAGAACTACGTTAAGGGTACGCGTGTTTGTGGAGTGCTCAGCCACTTGCACGTTAATTTCACGAGCAGGCTGTTCCGTTGATAGGATCAACTGGAACCCTCGACGTCGTAAGCGACGGAGTGCCAACAACAGCAACAACAGCAACAATATTTAAGCATGGTTAAGAAGTTAACCTCGCAACCACGAGGTCCGGGTTCGATCCTACTGTTCGATGTCTTGGGCAAATATGTCATTTTTTTTACAACTTCAGGTTGACCCATATCTTCTGAGTGAGACTGCGAAGACGAAAACTTCAAAGAACTCTGTCAGGTGTATTGTACCTGGAATTCGGAAGGTAAATCCTTGTCACATATTATGTCACGCTGATTCTGTCAATGAATTATGTTAAGGGTACACCTGTGTATGGACTGCTTTGACCACTTACATGTTAGTTCCGAAGCAGATAAATCAGTTGATCGAACAAGTGAATCCTCATCCATCGAACGACGGAGGTCCATCACCACTTTACTATCTTCAGCTCGTAATACTTCCCAGATCCAGTCCACTTGGAGTTAAATACTCACAAGCTAATAACTCCGATTTTGTAATTCTGCACTCGCTTTAGTACTTTAAACACTGGAGTGCCTCCAACTTTTATACAGGTTTTTAAAGGTTGATCCAATGCTTACGCACAAGCGTCGCTGCGAGGTTAAGAAACTCGTTTTGAAACCATATGGTTTCGGGTTCAGTCCTACTGCACAGCACCTTAGGCGAAGGTCTTCAACTACAGCCCCGGGTCGACCAATGGTTTGTTAGGTGAATTTGGTCGACGGAATTTGTGTGACGGCTCCTCGTATATAAATGCACGTGTGTATATGTGTGTGTTTGTGCGCGTGCGCGTGAGTCTGAGGTTGTCCCTGCCGCCTCTAGATATTCGGTGCTAGTTTGTTTACATCCCTTTAAATTAAGCGGTTCGGCAAAAAAGACCGATAGAATAAGTACCAAGCTTACAAGAAAAAAAAAAAAGAAAAAATATTGAGGTCGATTTGTTCAACTAAACCCTTTCAGGGTGGTGTCCCAGCATGGCTTGAAACAAGTAAAAGATAAAAAGATAGATCCAACTCACATTAAATAAATTATGATAAATTAATCAGGAGTGGCTGAGTAGTATGAAGCTTATTTCCTAACCGGGTTCTGTCCCACTGCGTGGCACCTTGGGCAAGTGTCTTCTACTATAACCTCGGGGCGACCAAAGCACTGTGAGTGGATTTGGTAGATGGAAATTGAAAAAAGCCCATCGTGTATTATATATATATATATATATATATGTATGTATGTGTTAGTGTGTTTGTGTTTGTCCCCCACCATCACTTTGACAACTGATGTTAGCGGTTCGACAAAAGAGACCCATAGAGTAAATACTAGGCTTACAAAGAATAAGTCCTGAAGTCGATTCGTCCGACTAAAGGCAGTAATCCAACATGGTTGCAGTCAAATGACTGAAGGAAGTAAAAGAGTAAATTGAATGACATTGGTAAAAGACTTCATTTCATTATTTACATTTGACCTCAACTTGTTTGTTGCTACCACAACGTTTCGGCTGATATACTCTCCAGCCTTCATCAGGTGTCTTAGGGAAAATTTCGAACCTGGGTTCTCATTCTTAAGATATTCTTCGATGTTATTATTATTACTATTATTATTATTATTATTATTATTCAGGTCACTGCCTGGAATCGAACTCGAAATCTTATAACTGGTAGTCCGCGCTCTTAACCACTACGCCTTTTGCCCGTGGGCGAATATGGAGTGAATTTTAGGGCTTATAAATCTAATATTTTCCTATCCTTCTTTAATACTCATATTTACGCTCAGTCTGCTTAGGAGGTTGTTGTGTCCTAGCATATGTGCTGCTTCTTTTAGTTTTCGTATTTTCCAGTGGTGTTCTCTGTCTATTATTTTAACTTCATCTCACAGGGGGGAGGTGGTCTCCATTTTTCCATACATGATCAGTTATACTCGATTTATCAATATCTCTTCGTGTCACAGCTTTGCGATGTTCCTCTACCCTTATTTTGAGGGGGCGGCATGTTAACAACAAACAAGATGAGGACAAGTATCCGTCAAATGTAAATAATGTACACAATTCCTCATCTCTCAAATATAGAACAGACTTCATTTGTTGTTTGAGGTTAATTAATAGATTTGCCATTTTGTTTCTCACCTTTGAAACATTAAAACTCTTATACAATCATTTATTTCTTTATTACCCGGGGGGGGGGCTAAACATAGAGGGAACAAACAAAGGACAAAGGGATTAGGTCGATTACATCGACCCCAGTGCGTAACTGGTACTTATTTAATCAACCCCGAAAAGATGAAGGATAAAGTCGACCTCGGCAGAATTTGAACTCAGAACGTAACGGCAGACGAAATACTGCTAACCATTCGCCTGGCGTGCAAACGTTTCTGCCAGCTCATTGAGCTTAATTGCTATTTATTCTCATGAAATCAGTTGAATAAATGAGTTTATTATTAAAAGCACTAATCACCCCTATTAAATCAAATCAGGATTTTTTTAAACAAAAAGGAAATATTTTATTATTATTATCTAGACCGCCAAAGGCGACGAGCTGACAAGATTGTCAGCACGCAGAGCAAAATGCTCAGCGGCATTTCGTCCGTCTTTACGTTTTGAATTCAAATGCCTTTTGGGGGATCGATAAAATCAGTACCAGTTGAGCACTGGAGTTGATAATCGACTTACTTACCCGCTTCCCCCGATATTGCGGGCCTTGTGCCAAAATTCGAAGCCATTAAGATGGTGAGCTGGCAGAATCATTAGCACGTCGGACAAAATGCTTAGTGACACTTCGTCTGTCTTTACAGATTGAGTTCAAATTCCGCCGAGGTTAAATTTCCCTTTCATTCTTTTGGGGTCGATGAAATATGTACCAGTTCTGAACTTTGGTCGATGTAATCGACTGGCTCCCTTCCCCAAAATTCCAGGCCTTGTGCTTATTGTAGAAAGAATTATTAAGGCGGCGAGCTGGCAAAATCGTTAGTATGCCGGGCAAAATGCTTACCAGCATTTCTTCTGACTTTACGTTCGAAGCCCAAATGACGCCGAAGTGATTTTCATCCTTTCAGGGTCGATAGAATCATCGCGCAATGGTGTCGATTTAATCGACTGCCCCACGCCCCAATAGTGTTGAAAGGATTATTACACTTTTGTAAGGTGGTGAGCTTGCAGAATCGTTAGCGCGTCAGCAAAAAATATCATACGTTATTTGTTCTTGTTCTTAACATTTTAAGTTCACATCCCACCAAGGTCAAATTTGCCTTTCACCCCTTTGGAGTCTATAAAATAAAGTACTTGTCAAGAACTGAAGCCGATGGCCGTTCCTCAAAATTGCTGGCCTTGTGCCCGAATCCGAAAGTATTATTTCAATTTTCACTTTAGCAAAACTATAGCACAAGTTATCTAACACTGATATGAGTTAAAAAAAAAGTCATCCAAGTTTCGCCAGGATTATTGTTACAGAGAATTTATACAAACGGTTAAGCTGGCATTCATGTACGTTGGCATTCACTCTATTTCACGTTGATAGCTAGTTATTCTCTGTAATAGAATTCATTTTCACATTGTAGCGATTGATATTTATTTTCATCATGAAATTCGAATGCTTAATTTTAAAAGAATCAAGTTTTACGTTTATGGCACAACGACAAAGAATTGAAAGTATTACATAACGGAAGTATCCAATTGTAAAGAAGAAGAAAAAAATTCTTCGTACTGGTTCTTAAAGTTTACCACAAAAGAACTGTGGAATTCATGGAAAATTTTATCATTGAAAATTATGACTAAGTATTAACGTGGTAATTTTATGGAAAATTCTATCGTTGAAAATTGATAAAATATCAACGTTTATAAGTAGATAAGGCGAGCTGGCAAAAACGTTAGCATGCTGAAACGTTAGCACGCCGGGCGAAATTCTTAAGTACCAGTTGCATCTTCATCCTTTCGGGTCGATGAATTAAGTACCAGTTGCGTACTGGGGTTGATCTAATCGACTGGCCTCCCCCACAAATTTCTAGGCCATCTTTTAGAGGGATTAACCTTCCCTCTCAAACATGTCTGCTAGCTGAGTAATACGATTAACAAATAGTAGAATCCCCTTATTTATTTCACTTGACTTTGTGGTAGCTGATCTATCTATCTATTTACATTCACACATGTACACAAAACTGGATTCATAAAAATAATTACCATTCGACTCTTCAATGGAACACAAATCTAGTAAAGCAATGACAGCTAACGTATGTACTCTCTCCAGGTGCTAGCTGATCTATATACGTTGGTCTACCAGCTTATGTCTCTCCTTATGTGCTGGCTGATGTCTACAGACTGGTCATTCAAAGAAATATTTGTATCTATAAAAGTAATTAGCTATCTATATAAAACACAGGATGTGTGTCTGTCTGTGTGTTTGTCATGTCGTTAAAATTCGAGATCCACCCAACCGATTTTAATGAAATTTTACACATGCATTACGTAGGGTCCATGGAGTGTCACAGGCCAAAAACAAATTTCAACTTCATGCCTAATGCGGGCCCAGGGGCAGATAAACCGCATTTTTTAAGCATTTTCGCAGCGTCAAGGCTCGTAACTTGAAGAGCATCCAGTCATTTTCCTCCAAATTTGCAACAAATATTAATCAGGCTCCTCAAATTGCTGTTGACTAAAAATGAAATTCCGACGCCGACATTGGGCCTCCAAAAATGCAGATTAATCAGATTTGAGTATACTGCACTGAGTTCTGTCTTTGTTTTAGGCCATTTTCCGATGATAAAATATTGACACTACTTGTGCATTATAAGTAGCATATAATATTTCATGAAAACATTTTTGTCCAATTTGGCAGAGGAAATGAGAACATTAAAATTTTTGTCGGAGCCCTGTTGATGCTTCATGTTACCATCCCGCGCACCACCGGGCCTTATGCTTGTTTGTGCGGCTGGGTAAAAGCACAACAAACCCATTCATTCATTCTCCAGAAGTATCCTGTTGATGTTTCCAATCCTGCGCAATGCAGCATGGTCCGGCAGCATGTCTGCTTTCTATGTCATCCATGTCTGAACTATATAATGCAAAATGTTCATACATAAAACAAATTGCTATTGTGATTCACAGCTATTTGAGTTTGACCGCGTGACCACTTCCGGAAGCTACGCTTGCCACCTGCAATTTGTTCCTGTGTTTCCTCCTCCGTTTAGTCGGACGAGTAAATACAAGGTGTCCCAAAATTAATAATGATTTGAGTGAAATCGGATGCATTTATTTTTAAACTCACTTTTATTTATGTTTATCATGTTTAATATGTGTTAAAAGTGTATAAATTTTGAATTTTGTTTATAATTTTACTTCCATTCCTGTTGGACCCCTCTTATTTGTTCATAACAGCTTTTTTTTTTCAGTTTGGCAGCAATCATTTTCTTTACCTCCATCCCCAAGATGGAGCAATTGTTTAGCTGAGTTTAAAGAACATATTCAGTTAGCAGTGCAGGAGCTAACTCCTGAAATGCTTCAAAATATGTTTCACAACGCTAAGGAGAGATCTGAAGTATGCAGGGATACAGACATGCTGAAAATTTTCAATAAAAGTTTGACGTAAGATTTATAAATCTGTCTCTTTCAGTAATAAGCATAAAATTCAGTCAGTTTTTTTTTTTAATTTGCTCAATTTCATTGAAACAGATAGTTAATTATGGAACACCCTGTATAGTGTAGCATCGTTAGTTGTGGAGTTGTTCGAGTAAATATTAAAATCAAAGGTCTTCTCACCATAAACATCCCATCTTTTTGTTAAGCATATTGTATCAAGGAGTATATTATCGAAAATGTATCTCTCCTTTATAGGCATGGCTGTGTGGTTTAGAAGCTTGCTTTCCAACCATGTCGCCTTGGGTTCAGTCCCGCTGTGCGGCACGTTGGGCAATTCGCTTTCATTACAGCTCCGTGCCGACCAAAGACTTGTGAATTATATAATTACCATTATTGTATTGATATATAAAGTAACACATACATCTCACTTATTATTGTGATATAATAAACAAACAAAAGTTCATGTATGAAATTGATCTTTTTTCTACTTCACTTGTTACATGTCTTTTTTTTTTCTTATAAAAGACACACATACAGGAGGAGCAAATCTCTATATATAATAACACTTTGAATGTGGCTCCCGAGAAAGAGTAAAAGTAATTACCCGATCAACGACGGGTATTACTGCTAGTAATTCTATAAAATAGCCAAGTTTTTAATCTGAAGATCATTTTACAACGCGTAGAACAAGTTCTGCACTTGTGTAACCGGCCCTGATGCATGTGTATTTATTGATATGGATCTGAGTCAGCATATTTTATTCGTTTATAACTACGTGGCTATTGACTCCCAAGTCATTAAGACAGTGCATGCATTATAATCAAATACGTCTCTGTTAATTAGTAAGGAAATTATGACCCGATAATTCAAGGAGGAGGAAATACTTTCGTGTCGTGTTTGATGTTGCTTTGTCCCAGGCGTTCCAGTCGTGACCATCCCATCGTATTTTAAAATATAGTGCATTTAAGGACTACAAAATTCTAATAAGTACTTTCTTTTACTGAGGTATTAGGGAGTGATTTGAGGCGGGTTTGGTTACGATTTCTTGCATGGTGCATGACCATATAAATAATCCTTTGTTTGCAGATTTTCACATCCTTGGAAATAGTGTGTATGTGTGTGTGTCTACTGATGAGCGTAAATGTACTGGCCTCTAGTACGTCATCTTAGCTAGTTGAAACAAAGCTATCTTAGATGGGCATTCATCTCACAAAAGTATTGACCGCACAAGACCGGTGTACGGCAGAATATGGCAGTGACTGACAAAATGAAAAGCAATATTTTCTTAGGTCATTTTTCCTTCAGAGTTCAAATCCTCCCTCTGCACATCGAATATGTATTTCAACCACAACAAATGGATCTCTGTTTTCTCTTCCTCGCTAAAGAACCTGTAACCCGAAGCGTTGACCTCATCCTTTTCTCATGATAATGACATTTTCATGAATTAATTGGAATTACAATAAGTACCAGTGTGTTGAATTAATCGAATTTTCTTTTTCTCAATAATTGATGGTTTTGTTCTTTTGTCAGAATTATTCCAGGACGAATCCTCTATAACTGGCTGTTCATCATTGTTTAGTGATTTGATTTTTATGTCTATTTTCCACCACCTTTTAAATTTTAACTATGAAAATTCTGAAAGTATTTTATTGCAACATTTGAACTGCAGTTCTTACAATCATAATCCAAAAATGCTGTGCAACAGATTTCTTTGTCAGTTGTAAAATAATGGCGCATAAAGTCAATTACAGCCTTCTTAAACTACTCTCTGACACGCGGTGGTTCTCAGTTACCCTCTCTGTCTATGATCATTGAATGTCTAATATGCTGTGTAATATGTGAAGATCTAGTTTTTGTAGATACGTAGTGTTGTAATATAATGTCTCTATTTCTATTTCTAGTTCAATATTACACAACCATATTTTATAGCTGTTGCAGCAAATGTGCTGCATTCGTAATGTTCTTGCTATTCAAATGAGTTTTCAAGATTTATTTTTTATCGATTCTTTCAAATGACGTTTTTCTCATTCTCATACCTTTCGCAGTTTTGAGCTCTGATCCACGCCTAAATACCCATAAACATTTAGATTTATCAAGTTCCTGTGTTATTTCTGTTGCTTACTATTGTAAATAATAAGTCTGATCTGTGAAAGTGTGCATCGTTCCGTAGTCAATTTAATTTTTATTCGGCCCGGTATAGAGCAGCAACAGATATAAGAATCTACGCACAAACGAATACATATTGATTGGCACTCACATCTGAACACACACACACACACACACACACACACACACACACACACACACACACACACACACACACACATACACACACACACACACACACACAACACACACACACATCAACGTACACAAATATGAGTGTATGTATTCACACACACATAAACTTTAGTATACAGAAACACTGAGTGATTATGACTTAGAAGTTTGGCTGTCGACAGCTCATGTTTCTGTGTACGTGTGTGTGTGTGTGTGTGTGTGTGTGTGTGTGTGAGAGAGAGAGAGAGAGAGAGAAAGAAAGAGTGTCTGTGTGTTTGCGTGTGTGTTTATACATACGTACAAACAATTATGTAAATATGTATGTATTTACGTAAATGGTTATATATGTGAGCACACACATTCATTCATATCTATGTAAGTTGTAGTCATTGTCATTTTCTCGGGATGGAGGGCGACTGTTCCCCAGGTTTAACCTTCACGAACATATTCCATTTAACCGAATAGCTGAATCAGGCTTCTGATTGTTGGCAAATATTGCTGAAAGACTTGTGTGTGTATATTAGTCACATTCTATAATATGTGCCCGTTAAAATTTCATTAATTGCTTAAATGTTTTCCATGTGCTAGGAATGAATTGTGGGTTGATTACTTTTGTGTTCGAGTCACTTCACGTTTTCGCTCATTTGCTTAATAGTCACCAAACGACCGCTTCTGATAGCTATTTAGTTAGCATAATGCCACTGTTATGTGTTTCTCAGAAAATGGCTGACGACGCTGGTCGTTTCTATGCTTAGCAGAAACTAGAACATTACACGGCTCATTAATAGGTCGTTATATATTCATCAGTTTTGTGTAATATATTTTGGGTTCTCAAATTTTGTTCCATGTTTTATAGTAGAATATAAAGCATTAAAGTATTCCATTTACCATATATTCTTTATCGAGTATGTTTGTTAGAATTTGTTCAAGTGGATTGTGATGAGTTAAGTTAAAGTTTAGACAGTCACGTGACAATTTGCTGGGGCTGCTTGCTGGAGCCTAGCAGCGGGAAGTTTAGACAGTATCATGTGACAACTTGCTGGGGCTGCCTACTGGACCCTAGTAGCGGGAAATTTAGACAGTGTCACGTGACAACTTGCTGGGGCAGCCTGCTGGAGCCTAGCAGCAGGTATAAAAAGGGGAATTTGACATGACAGTCAGTCGGACGCTGACACTCGTTGATGCTGCATCGAAGAGGCCAGGGAATAGAAGAAAGAAGACATGCACCCAACACCAGAGCTGAAGACGCCTCCGAAAGGGGGGGGGGCGCCACGTCAAAATGGTAGAGGAGTAGGGGCCGAAACCGGACGTGGTTCCTCCTGATGATGTCTTGAGCTAACTGGATCCTATAAAAGGAGCTGTTGTAGTAGCAGACCACGAAACATGGTTGAAATTCCTCCTTAGGGAACAATGAAACCGATCGGTTCGGGATGGAAATACTGAGCAGCTTTCAGAGATCTTCTTTACTCAACGTAACTTCAACATACTCCTCCATATAGTGGCAGGTGTCAAAATGTTCAAATGATGTTACATTAAATAGCTCCAAGATGGTTGTTCAGTCTTCTATCACACCAAGAGATTCCATTGAGAGGCAGTTGAATCTTTTGAGCTTCTCCAGATCTTCAGTGACATTCTTTAAGGCATACATTCAAAGCAGCTTCAGGACGTTCAGCCACATGGTAGTATTTTCTCCAGAGACAGTTGTATGTGCTAAATGTGGACATTTCATTTGGGCTTGATGAGGCTATGATTAGTCCAGCAGTCGGTACTATAAATGGCCTTGGTCAACCAAATGTCTTGCCTCTCTTCTCAATGATGGCATAATCGATAATATACAGGGTGTCCACAAAGTCTGGGTACATGGGATTAACACATACTTTAAGAAAGTATTGTTTCTTACATTTAATTGTTTATGTTATGATTTTATTTACTCCATGTATCCACATGGAGATTGTTGTGGTTGACACGCCGTCGCTTACGACGTCGAGGGTTCCAGTTGATCCGATCAACGGAATGGCCTGCTCGTGAAATTAACGTGCAAGTGACTGAGCACTCCACAGACACGTGTACCCTTAACGTAGTTCTCGGGGATATTCAGTGTGACAAGGCTGACCCTTTGAATTACAGGTACAACAGAAACAGGAAGTAAGAATGAGAGAAAGTTCTGGTGGAAGAGTACAGCAGGGTTCTCCACCATCCCCTGCCGGAGCCTCGTGGAGCTTTAGGTGTTTTCGCTCAATAAACACCCACAACGCCCGGTCTGGGAATCGAAACCGCGATCCTATGACCCCAAGTCCGCTGCCCTAACCACTGGGCCATTGCGCCTCCACACACATGGGGATTAACACATACTTTAAGAAATTATTATTTCTTATACTTAATTGTTTATGTTATGATTTTATTTACTCCATGTACCCAGACCTTGTGGACACTCTGTACATGTATTTAGAGTCGGGGTGCATCTATGACACCCTATCATGATGCTGGACTGAGGGAGAAACGATATTTATGATAATCAGCTCATACACTGCGCATATTCTTAACAACTGAAAGCCATTGTTGTTTCAATTTTCGATTGTGTTCTTCCGATAACTTTCCATTAGTTGTTTCAGTCAAACTATGTTGAGATCACCGAGAACATCAAACCTATTTTACTTTGTTGCAGTCCTGATAAGAGAGTCTAGTTTTTCACAGACAGGCCTGGAAGCAATCGATGATCAGGTCTAAAGCGATTAGCCGTGCTCTTAACATTCCGCAATGCTTACTAAAGCTACAATTTTTATTGTCGGACTCATTAATGGTCTTGTCCACTCAACCCACTGAACTCACTCTTCACATTGGAGGGTAGATACACTAATTCAACGATATTTTGAGATCCAGCGACTATCCTCGTCTAGTTTAGTCCGCCTTTTAAAACAGTTTAGCAGTGTGCAATCACTGCGCATGCTACAACTTGTAGTCACTAAAGAGAGCTGAGTGCTGAACGGGGGCCAAAGGTGAGAAACTTATTCTCATGGAAATATTGCCGATACGTCCGAAAAACGGCTACACAAACCTAAATAGCTCATATATTCCTTAAAAAATTTTTTTGTACATAGTGTATCAAGGACATTAACTAATTAACCCTCTCTTTTTAAGACAGCGTTGCCTTGAGGAAGATTTACCTGTTAATTTTATTAAGTCGAGCAACAAAGTAGAGACTAGGTTGAGAAACGTTGTTTGTGAGCACTAAAACAAAGAATATTTCTCTGCAAGACATTCGTCTGACCAAGACTAATCATGTGACTTTGATGTCCTTTCTTTCTTTCTTTTTTCCTGGAGAGGGATGCATTATTTTATGGATTAATGATTAAAGTAGCTGACATGTTGGTATGGTTTATTTCTAAAATCCAGTTAGCTAAAGTTCCATATCAAACACCGTTTTTGGATTATGTACTTTTACCTCGTAAATCATATTTTCACCGCAAACTTTGGTCTAAGTGGTGCTTATCATGAGAACGCTAGATAGTGATCATACACTCGGATTTTTTTTATGTTCCCGTCTATACTAAATTACGATCACTATTTTCCGAACTACTTTGCCTGCAGTCTCCACTTTCTCTTTTTTTTTGTTTCTACATTTATATTTCTTTCCTTTTTTCTTTGCCTCCATTTCTCTTTATCTCTTTATCCCTGTATTTTCTCTTCATTTTTACACCAAACTATATACATGAAAGTCAGGGAATACGTTTTTTTTTTCTGCTAAGAGATTCATTGCACTTATCCATCACGTTCCACTTATACAGTAAGAGAAGACATAAAAGTCTCACGAATATTACTACCACACACACGTCTAATATATATATATATATATATATATATATATATATATATATATATATATATATATATATATATATATATACATATATACACACACACACACACACACACATATACACACACATATACATACACATGCACATCTGTATACACACGCGCATGCATATGCATTTATGTACGTATACATATACATAATACATAGATACTCTTTCTCACACACACAGCCACACAAATAATCAATGAATTATAATGCCGACCAAAACTTAATAGAATACTTTGATATGTTGATGTTTGCGTCAATCGTCTTTGAAACAGTTGCTATATGTATCTTTGATTAACTTTGATTAAATTTGATAGGTTTCGGCCAGTATAGACCCAAGCCATGTCTAATTTAATAGCACCACCTGGTGAAGTCTTTTAGTCATATATGGGGTACTATGGCCCACTCTAGCAAAGAGTTATTATTGTTGGAGATATATCCGGGTGTAGGAGGTTGGTCCGGGATTTCTTTGAGAAATTTGTCCAGAGAACTTTTGAATTTTGTGGGATCCGTTTCCGGTTTGACATATTTTGGCATGGTATTAAAGAGAGCTGGACTGGTTGAGGTAAAGTAGTTGTGTCGTAATGTTGTTATGTGTTTTAAGTTCGATTTTTGTAGTGGGCAGATAGCACAGTGGCCAAGTCTTGAGTGGATTTTAAAATTGATGCCAACATCATTTGTGCAATATTGATGGAATATTCTCCACATCACACAAATGATGTAGCGCTCCCGACGGCGCTGGAGAGAGAAGGGACTGAGTTTTTCTTTATTCGACCCCAATAGTCGGTGCCTCTAATGCCGTCTATCTTGTTAGAGATCTCTGGAGTGTTTCCACTTTCATAAGTTGTTTCGTGTGGGGAGACCACAGTGGACAGAAGTATTCAAGGTGGGGTCGCGCAAAAGTAGAGTAGAGAAGAATGAAAGTGTGGGCATCTCTGGACCGGAAGTTCTCAGAATCCATCAATTATATTTGCTTAATTAGTCACACAAAACAACAGCAACAATGACGACAACAACAACAAACAACAGTGTAAGGAAAGCTTATAACTGAACCCTTTGGAGCCCCTAAAATTTATGTAACATTTTCTGAAACGGCTAAACCTACTTTTGAACGTCATTCAATTCCAGTACCAGGTTCTAAATACAGAGAAATACA
>NC_142929.1:99658454-99673454 GCF_046866305.1 Octopus bimaculoides
TTAATGATAATTAAAGGCATTTACACACATACACACACGTATATATGCACACACACAATCACATATATAACAGTTTGTTAAAGTCTGTCATACCGGCCATGACGAAGGGAAATAGCCCTGAAACTCGAGTCGCCTTTATATATTTATATTTATATATTTATATATTTGATCCTTTATATTGAACACTCAATATTTCATCTACATTCAATATTTTCTTTCATGGTGCCATCCATTTTCATTTTATTTTATTTTATATTATATATTGTATATTATATTATATATTGTATATTCCATATTCTATACCCCACATTGGTTCTGAAGGAATATAAATAAAACATAAAAAACAGACAGTGTTGGAACTCTTTTAAACAAAATAATATATATATATATATATATATATATATATATATATATATATATATATATATATATATATATATATATATATATATATATATATATATATATATATATATATATATATATATATATATATATATATATATATATATATATATACATATATATATATATATAGGCGCAGGAGTGGCTGTGTGGTAAGTAGCTTGCTTACCAACCACATGGTTCTGGGCTCAGTCCCACTGCGTGGCAGCCTTGCGAGTGGATTTGGTAGACGGAAATTGAAAGAAGCCCGTCGTATAGTCGTATATATATATATATATATATATATATATATATATATATATATATATATATATATATATATATATATATATGTATATGTATATGTTTGTGTGTCTATGTTTGACAACCGATGCTGGTGTCTTTACGTCGCCGTAACTTAGCGGTTCGGCAAGAGACCGATTGTATAAGTACTAGGCTTACAAAGAATAAGTCCTGGAGTCGGTTTGTTCGACTAAAGGCGGTGCTCCAGCATGGCCGCAGTCAAATGACTGAAACAAAAAAATAAATATATATACACATATATATATATGCATGTATATATATATGTATATATATGGATACCTATCTATCTATCTATCTATCTATCTACATACATACCTACATACATAGACATACGTACGTACACACAGATGCATACATACATACATACATACATACATACATACATACATACATACATGCATACATACATGCATTGGCTTGCTCTGTCATGATCGACAGTATTGTCGAATGGTCGAGAATAGATTGACCACTTTTGTTGTGCCTAGCCAGTTTCCAGAAGCAAGTTTCTAGACATATAGTCCACTTATTGGGACAATTTTGACTCAAAGACGTTTTTTTTTTCTTCTTTTCGTTTCTGCTTGTGACCAGTTTGAATTCTGTGAAGAAAACCTCAAAGAAATCTCAAATGTAAAACTTACATACAAACTGCTGCTGGCTAATCCTGGATCAGACTACTTAGAGATAATTAAAATTCCGTACTATTGAAAGTTGGATTAGAAATGGTAAAAATAATACATAAGCTGTTTCATTATTAACATCAGCTTCATATTTAGAGAACTTTTTTTTTTTAAATAACAAACTATTTATTCTATGACTCAAGATTAGCGTTCCGTAAAATGAGAAAATATACGGCTTAAATGAAAATACAAAATTATAAATCCAAAATTCTATATACCAGTCGGTCTACTGATAACTTCAGAACTTGATTTAGTGAAACAAAGCATTTTAAATTAATATATGAACAGTAATCACTCGCTATATCGCGGTTCACCTATCGCGCCCTCAGTACATCGCAGATTTTTCTGGTTTATATATGTAAATTTATATTGCAGACGCCTCAATATATTGAGGGTTTCTGTGGACGATAGGTATTTATATTTATTTAGATTTTAATTATTTCGGTGGTAAAATAAGCATTTTCACGCCTATAAATTAATAAATTAATAAATAAAAATACAGTTCAGTACTGCACTGTATAACACATTAATTAAAATATATTAAAAGAAAATACGTAATGTACTGTAGATGAGTAAACAAAGAATCGCACATACTGTACAGGGGTTTGCTCAAAACGGTAGTGGATCTACAGACACCGTGTTCTGACCAGTGATTGTTTTTCTTTTTGTAAACATTGATTATTTAATTTTGAGTAAGAATTAGTTCTGTGCTTAAAATCACTACAGAGCGAGTACATGGACCTGGTAATCGCAATATTGTACGCGAACCTAAGGCGGCGAACTGGCAGAAACGTTAGCACGCCGGGTGAAATGCTTAGCGGTATTTCGTCTGCCGCTACGTTCCGAGTTCAAATTCCGCCGAGGTCGACTTTGCCTTTCATCCTTTCGGAGTCGATTAAATAAGTACCAGTTACGCACTGGGGTCGATATAATCGACTTAATCCGCTTGTCTGTCCTTGTTTGTCCCCTCTGTGTGTAGCTCCTTGTGGGCAGTAAAGAAATAAGAAACGTTAGCACGTCGGGCGAAATGCTTAGCGATATTTCGTCTGTCTTTACGTTCTGAGTTCAAATTCCGTCGAGGTTGACTTTGCTTTTCATCCTTTCGGGGTCAATAAATTAAGTACCAGTTGCGTACTGGGGTCGATCTAATTGACTGCCCCCCCTCCCCCAAAATTCCAGGCCTTGTACCGAAAGTAGAAAAGAATATTGTATGTAAACCTCATTTAACATCGATCAACCGTAGCCACGTGATAAATGATAAGAAAAGCAGTTAAAGTACAAATAATAATGTTACTAACATGTGCAGAAGACCTGAAAAGATGGGGGTCAATAAAATCGATCCCAAGACTAGAGGCAAGAAACAAAATAGCTAACCAAGCCTATGTGCTCTGGTTAACTAAATATTATATAACAAAACTTCAGTTAACTTTTGAACATATAAACAGATGAGCAAATTTACAAGCGACCTAAAGAGACGTATTGTTGCCAACACTAACACCACCACCACCACCAACACCAACACCAACACCCTCACAACAAAAAGAGCAATAATAGTCCTGTCTATTTTACACAAAGGCCTGAAATTTTTGGGGAAGGGGCTAGTCTCAACCGGTACTTATTTCATCCACCCTGAAAGGTGAAAGGCAAAGTCGAACTGGGCGGAATTTGAGCTCAGAATGTAAACACACGAAATACCATTAATTGTTTTAATTGGTGTACTAACGGTTGTGCCGGCTCGCCGCTTTCATAATAATAATAATAATATTAATAATTTCTTTTATTAATCGAAATAATAATAGAAATCGAAAAGATGTGGCACCTCAGGACGGTTACAATACCAGTAATTGTAGGAGCACTTGGAATGGACAAAAAAGGAACTGAAAATTATTTGAGAATGATCCCTGGCTTACCATCCATGCAGGAAGTGCAAAAGATTGTCTTAACTGGTACGTCACACGTATTGAGAAGAGCATTGTCGCTGTGAATTTTCTTTCCTTTTCTCCCCTTTATTATTTTTATTAATCTTTTTTCATTTTCCCTTTTTGTCTCTGTCTTTCTTCCCCTTTTTCTCTATCACATGATTTTATAAATGAACAATCTGGTGTGTTTATTTTAATGACTTCCCAATGTATACAGTGAATTTCTCTGCTCTAGGTGTGTAGAAGACACTTTGCAAGAAATGGAAATAGAAGATGATGATGATGATGATGATGATAATAATAATAATAATAATAAGAGTAATAATAATAATAGTAATAATAACAATAATTATAATAAAAATAACAATAATAACAACAACAACAACAACAATAATAATAATAATAATAATAATAATAAATGCCCGGATGCAGTACCAGGCAGTGGCTCTCATGGCTTCTGATCTTAATTGATTGGAAGTGTTATTATGTACATTGTTTTGTCATGGTATAAAAAGATGGGCTACAGCAAATATTCTGCTTAATACCACAGATTTGCTTGTCAGTTGTTTGACCGTAACCAGTTGAGCATGTCCCTTGGTGGCTGACGATATGTGCATCTCTGATCATGAGCA
The DNA here is from genome assembly GCF_046866305.1 of Octopus bimaculoides. Taxonomy (NCBI): domain Eukaryota; kingdom Metazoa; phylum Mollusca; class Cephalopoda; order Octopoda; family Octopodidae; genus Octopus; species Octopus bimaculoides. The sequence continues at coordinate 99,662,391 of NC_142929.1, forward strand.
GAAGTAGTGGGGGAGCATCATAGCCATGTGTTGAGGGGAATTCTTTGGGGTTTGAATAATTCACCTTTGGAAACATGAGTGTTTTGCTCAACATCCTTAAACAAACCTTATTCAGGGACCTATTGAACGGGATGGGCTACTCGACTTAAAGAAAATTCTAACTGGGCCTCACCTGCGAGGTCATGCGCTGTTTATCTTGATATGAGATCACTATGTCACGCACATATGGTTGTGATGCATTTGCCTGGTGTACCCTTATCAGACAGGTAGTCATGATGGGTATATTAGGCTTCATATATATTACCCCAGTGTCACTTTGATGGCATGCACTGCTCTCTTACTCACTCAATAGTAATAATAATAATAATAATAATAATAATAATAATAATAATAATAATAATAATAATAATAATAATTTCCTGAATTGATACAAGGTTACATGTTTGTAGAGATGGGTGTCATCGATTTCAAACGACGTTTCATCGACGGTGGAGTGGTGAGAATCAAAGTTGAGATCGGGCTTTGAAGCAAGAAGTCATTTAGTGTGATTCTGTATAATTTCTGCCCATCCCAGCCGCCCTTGTTTTTTTTTTTTTTTTTTTTAAAGCTTAAATATTTATGTAAAGACGTGTCTGGGATGAAATTGCCAATGTTCTTGAAAACAATCAGAGAATTACTAATTGGTTGGCTGACACTATTACTAGATCGAATCTTGTACTTTTCTGAAATAATTCTTGGCAAGATTTTATTGGAGCATTTCCATTTATGATGTCTTCTCCGATATCAGCTAAAAATGGATACGTTCTTCGAAGTGAGATGGTGGGGGCTAGATTCATAACCTTTGACCTTAGCAACGTGTCTAAGAAAATGTGGTAAAAAATTCAGTAAACAATGTTAGAATTTAAGTACCACTTCGTGGAATATTTTGCTTTCTCACCTGACCTCTTCTCGTACCACTTCTAGATTGTCTTACATGGTATTAAATCTTTTCTATTTTAAAAGCACATTAAGCAGTAGTTTCTTCTTTATTTCTTTATTAATCGCTACTTGACAATCTCGTGTCTTATTTACACAATTTCTTATACATCTCCAACTTTCTGTTCCAATATTATTCTGAATGAAAAAAGATCATATTGATTTTTTTATTCATCTTACTTCTCCTTCTATATTTTGCATGCTCAAAAATAGCCTCTAACCAAATTTTAATCTAGCATCTATAATGGTAACTATTGCTCTGAATGTTATACTGGTTACTACTGCACTATTCTTTTATCAAACATTCCAAAAGGTTTTCATTGAATAATGTGACCTATATCACAGGTTAAACGCAAGAAGCCAAAACAGTTTTCAAGTCGACCACATAAATCAAGTGTATTCTTGTTATGCCCCTAAGAAATTATAAGTATTTTACAACAGATTATCTTCTGTAGCCATTTAAACAACACAATTTTGACCTGAAGCAACTATAGAAATATTCCATTTGTAACATTCGATCAAGAATTTCGATATAGTTTGACTATTAAATGAAAATATTAAGTTGTTTGGGTGTGTTTTATGATTTTAATGAATTCTAAATACGACTAATGATATTGGCATCGAAGTAAAAGCTCTTCCAAATCAAATTTATGTCGACTTTTCAGCATTCAATTTCTTATTGCAATTATTAAAACAATTAATATATTATAAGCCAAAAAGGATTCGAAATGGTACATTTATATTGAATGTAAACAAAGATATTAATTACACTGGTGCTGGTTTTTTTTTTACTTTGCTTTCTGCCTGGTTTATAAGATATGTATTCAATATCCACGTTATTCAATTTTAATAAGTAGAAATGCTATGTTATTAAAAGCAACTTTCCCAGAAATTTGACTATTACCTCACAGCATTTCTTAATACATTTTATCAAATTTGTTTTAAACGAGTATTGTAGATATGTGTGGGTGGTCGCATTTATTTATGACCAAAGAAAGCAACACTTTTAAAACTGAGTTATACATAATTAGTATTAAATAAGTCAAACCAATGCTTGTGGCTTTTTTGAAATAACTTTTCAGTTCCTAGTTCAATACTTTATGTTAGCTAGTAAAAGGGCGAGGGACGTGCACGTGAATCTAGGATCTCAAACGCTGGTATCGTTGATGTACTTGATATTTAGCTTAAACAGCTGCAAGGGGAGAGAATTCCAGAGAGATGCAGTTCTGGTAGTTAAGAATAAGGCAGTGAGTCGGTAGAATCGTTAAAACGCGGGGCAAAATGTTAAGTAGTATGTCGTCCGTCTTCAAATTCTGCCGAAGTCGACTTTACCTTTGATCCTTTCGGGATCAATACAATAAGTGTCAGTTAAGTACTGGGGTCGATTACATCGGCTTGCACCCTCCCCCGAACTTGATAGCCTTGTACCAAAATTTGAAATCAATTAAGAATAGGGCTGTTTAGTGTGGGATTTGGGAAGAGACACTACTGAAGGAGTAAAGAGTGGAAGAGGGAGACTAAAGTGTTGGGTGAGCTGGGATGGAATGAGTAAGCAGTAAGCTAACGTAGAGAGACAAAAACCATTGTAACAGCGGTATAGAGAAAAGACAGGGGAAAATGTGCAGTTGTTAGTAAGAGAATCTTGAACCTGCTTTTGGATTTTGTCTCGGATATTTGTGTATGCAGCAGCAGAACCATTCTAGATATCACGACTCTAACGTGGGCCTTAAGCTTTGTAGGGGAGTCAGAAACTGATTGAAGTTAAAATATTTTCTAACCCTAAAAAGACTAATATTTTAGAGGGAAGTAACATTAACTAAGTTATGTATAATTGTACTGGCGCAGGTGTGGCTGTGTGGTAAGAAGTTTGTTTCCCAACCATATAGAGAAACATATGCGTGGCACCTTGGATAGGTTTCTTCTATTATAGCCCCGGGCCGACCAAAATGTGAATGGATTTGAAAGACGAAAACTGAAAGAAGCCCGTCGTATATATATATATATATATATATATATATATATATATATATATATATATATATATATATATATACACCCCAGTAAGCACATAAATGTGAAACACGGAGGGAAAAAATAGTACTCGAATACCGGAGGTAGAGTAATATGCTTTATTATTAAAGCAGCTAAAACATCACAAAAGTATCACAAAGAAACTGCTACTCAGAGTTTCACGTTCCCGTTTATAGGGCAGTTCTTGATCACAACTGCCCGATGAACGGGAACATGAAACTCTGAGTCACAGTTATTTGTGATAATTGTAATGCTTTTGCAGCTTTAATAATAAAGCGCACAAACACACACACACACACACACACACACACACACACACACACATATCACTTGACAACCAGTGCAGGTATGTTTGCGTTTCCGTAATTTAGCGGTTCGGCGAAAGAGACCGATAGAATATGTACCAGGTTTTTAAAAAAAATACTGGAGTCGATTCGTTCGACTAAAAATTCTCCAAGACGGTGCTCCGGCATCGTCGCAGTCTAATGGCTGAGACAAATAAACGATAAACGATAAAACCTAAGATGTAATTGTTCTGGTGATCTGAGATTATATGACCAGGCATCAGAAGTGATTTTGTGGATTTTAGCCGGGTGTCAGAATTCTTGCATTAGAAGAGTTTTGTATAACGAAACATCAAGCTTCAAGTGTTTGCTCCGAAAATATATCTTTATTAAATTTGTTTTGGTATGAAGGAACATTGGTGTGGTTTCCCTTTCCCGACCCCCTTTTCTCTTTAACCATGAAAACCAAAGGTATTGTTTGGGATGTTTATATCCAGAATGCATCTGGCGTTCTCGCAAGTCACTACCGAGACTATTTATCATCTCTCTCCGATATATATTATTTTTATAACACAACACGCCTCTAAGAGATTTTGCTTCGGATGAAAATCACAGTATCTCGCCTGTCAACTATGTATATCCCTTAAGCATAATACAGAGATGACTACATAAATGGCTGTGTAAAGGGAAAACGTTATTAACTTAAAAACCAAGTTGAAACCTTACATTTCACTTAACCCATCACAAAAACATTACTTCTTACTTAGACTATTAGAAGCTCATCTAGGTCAAAATTATAATAATTTAGTTGTCAGATCCACCCATTCTTTCAATGGACAATTAATTTCGCTCATTCTATTTTGTGACATAAATTTCTCTCCTAATTCTAGATCCCTTATTTAACTTTATTTGTTTTAATTCTTTGTATGTATTTAATCATTTCCAAAGGTACAGCATTATTTACCTTGAACTGTAATGTATTATTTCATTTGATCTCTCTTTTTTTTATATACATTTCAAATATAATTTCTTCAGCATCATTCCACATTTCACGTTACACAGAGAATGTATTGCTATTAAATCGTTCTCTTTTATTTATATGTATTCTTAAACAGATCTCATTACCACAGTTTCTAATTACAGTTTACTCTTTCCATTCTTATTCTTTTTTTCTTTTTCTCTTTATTCTCTGCTATTCTTATTCTAGAAGAACGAAATTCTTTATAGCATGGTAAATTCTCAAAAGTAACAACTTCAGATTTGCTCTGCATTCTCTGCAATTTTCTAAAAGACAAGCGAATAGATTTTACTTCATAATTGCTTTGCTTTCGATAAAGCACACCAAGATAATTGATACTATAAAAAAGAAAAAGCAAAAAGGAAACGAAAAAAAAAGATTAAACATTAAAATAATATCACATTACCAGATTAATTTCTGTTCATTCTTTCTACACTTCATAATAGTTGACACTTCAAAAGTTTCTCATCAAAAGTCCGCGATGGTATACAATATATGTTGACAAGTGAACTTTTAGATTAGCTGTGTGTTTCACATGATCGTAAATTTATTTTTTTACTCCAAAAGTTGAGACCGGTTTTATGTAGCAGCAGCAGCAGCAGCAGCAGCAGCAGCAGCAGTAGTAGTAGTAGTAGTAGTAGTAGTAGTAGTAGTAGTAGTAGTAGTAGTAGTAGTTAAACCCACACCAATAAAGTGCATATGTTTATTTGATTGTATTACGGAAAAATAAAATATATGAAATCAATTTAGGAACGAGTTTAACACATTCTGCACGGGATAAACCGAATGCATCTAATCCGGCTCTTCGCTCTTGCGCTCACTTTTCTTTTCTGTTTTTCTTTTAATATTTTATATTGGTGTTAATATATTTCCTATAAAGTGGGCAAACTTTCAGTCGGTTGCTTTCGCGCCAGAAAACTTGGACAATTCTTTTTATATCAACTCCAAAATATAAATAGCTCAATCTATTCCCAACTTTTCTTCCTAGATAAAACTGTTCTGTTTATGCCTTTCATTGGCTCCTAGTTTTCTCATAGTGGAGGCACAAAGGCCCAGTGGTTAGGGCGGTCATAGGATCGCTGTTTCAATTCCCAGACCGGGCGTTGTGAGTGTTTATTGAGCGAAAACACCCAAAGCTCCACGAGGCTCCGGCAGGGGATGGTGGTGAACCCTGCTGTACTCTTTCACCACAACTTTCTCTCACTCTTACTTCCTGTTTCTGTTGTGCCTGTAATTCAAAGGGTCAGCCTTGTCACGCTGAATATCCCCGAGAACTGCGTTAAGGGTACACGTGTCTGTAGAGTGCTCAGCCACTTGCACGTTAATTTCACGAGCAGGTTGCTCCGTTGATCGGATCAACTGGAATCCTCGACGTCGTAAGCGACGGAATGTTAACAACAGTTTTCTCATGAATCAACACAGGACATTAGTTTCTCAACTGGAGAATCCAAAATTATTTTTCTCATGTAAATTATCGGAGAATGCAGTTACGTAACGAACCAAGTCTCCTTCCTAGTTTCAATTCCTCTTTATACACTTTAATTTGTCTCTGGAAGAAGCATGAACATCACACAACCCAATTTAATGTACCTTCATAAATACCCCGACTTTCAATCTTGACTCTATGCTGCTAATAGAATATAGAATACAAATATATAATATTCTGATGTTGATTATATTTACTCCCCTACCCACCAAATTACTCGTACGAGCCAACGGGGAACCTTTATATTGTTGCTAGACCGGCTAGAAATAATAACCAAGTCTACATTAATTCACAGCCTACCGTTTTGGAAACGAGCTCTACTCTGAAAAAAAAAAAAAAAAGAAAAAGACGGGACTGTCGCGTCTGGTTTGTTTTTCACCCATAGGACTGCTGAATCAACAACAACAGCAACAACATAACTATCTGTCTTGCATAAAAGACAATGGTTTAACTGACATGTATATTAATTTTATTCTTTTCGGTTCCGAGTTTAAACTCTGCCAAGGATGACATTGCTGTATCACCTCCACCATTCCCAGTGACAAGGCAATGAATTAATTGATGCTAAAATGTTTAAGGTGTCTGACTCAACTATACCTTTCAACTAAAGCAACAACAACAACAACAATTATTATTATTATTATTATTATTATTATTATTATTATCATTGCTGTTGTTGTTGTTGTTGTTGTTGCCAGAGCTGGACGTATATTTCGGAGCTCGTGTGTGTCATGTTTACCTCTAAAAAGATAGTTATTGTTACATTTTATTGTTATAATTTGTGACGAAGTTAACCTACACCATATTGGCCTGATGAACTGTTATTTTTTTTGCCACGCGGGGCAAAAATCACTCGAAAAGAAAATTAATTTTCATTTCAAAATTTGCAAAATTTAATATAGCGTCATCGTCTTTATCAGCAAGTCAACAAGGGAGGGAAGTGGGAGGAAATGTAGAACGTGAAATTGTCTTTTGCCGTCACTCGTCCCCACTCACTCTAAATGTAAATGATAGTGGTGGTAGCAGGAGGAGTAGCAACAGCAATGATAGTAACAATAACAACCACAGTGGAAGTGTCAGGAGTAAATTAGAATTCGATCAGGGAAGCAAGAAATATAACTAGCAGTAGCCAATTGTGCAAGGGAAATTTTACCACCACCACCACCACCATCACCACCACCACCACACAAATCAGTGAAATTTCGAATAAAGAAAGAGAAAGTTCAAATAGAAATAACGTTTCCTTCGCAAAAGTTACAAATAAGTTTGAAATTATGCCGTTAAAGGATAAGGAAGAACATTTAAAGGAAGCTGAGAGGCTTATAAAACGTGCAGAAAGAAAGGCCAGATTAAATGTGTCACAAAACCTGATAGAGGCAACCGAAAAAAACCCCATTAATGTACAGATGTCTCTTTTACTCTTTTACACTTTTACTTTACTTGTTTCAGTCATTTGACTGTGGCCATGCTGGAGCACCGCCTTTTGTCGAGCAAATCGACACCAGGACTTATTCTTTTGTAAGCCTAGTACTTATTCTATCGGTCTGTCCATGAAACGAAGAAGACTGGAAAAAATACCATCAAACCAAGCAGAGCTCTGCCAGGAAAATATATGGGGGATGTCAGCTTTGTCAGCTACGCCCCAAAGTTCGGCTACATCAAAGTCATATTCTAGTCGGAATCACTAGCACAAAAACACTCAACTGTCCCATTAAAAACGGAGGGGTTCACTTTAATTCCCATCTGTCTGGGACAGAGAGTGATCCGAATAAAAATAAGTAACATATCACTAGAAACCGATTTCTGGTGGGTAGTGAAAGCCGTGGTGCTGGAAGATCCTAGAAGCCTCCTAGAAATCCAAAAATCCAAACAAGAGAACTGGGTTGGGATAAGGTTGGAAATTCTACTGCAAGCAAAACGAGAAACTGTAGAGAAAATTTCTGACCTAATAGAAATCCCTGGAGATTAGCATCTGCAGGTGATCGTGGAAGGAAGAAGACCGCGATGTTACTCTTGTCACATCAGAGTCTATTGCCCGAAGGAAAGAAGATAAGGGGGGAAATGAGCCACAATAACCATTAACACAACTACAACGACAATAACAGACACCACAACAAGGGCGGCAGTAGCAGCAGAGGCAGCAACAACAACACCAACAGAGACAATTGAACAACAATAGCCTCAAAATCCACTACAGCGCCGGCAGCAGCTGCAGTTACAACAACGACTGGAGTCGAAACAACTGCACAACGTCAAGCAGAATGCACACCAGCAGCAGCAACAACCATATCACAAAGAGCAACAACAACGGCAGCAACTGGGAACTCCCAACCAAAAATATTGACCATATCATTAACAACACCAACAATAAAACAAATACCTGCCGAAGAAATACTCCTCCCCTATTCGGACAACGAAAGCGACGGAAATAAGGAGGGTCGGGCATGGCAAACAGTCACACGAAAAGGAAGGAAAGGATGGAAGAGCACATCTGTTGGTATTGATGTATCAATTAGAAAGCATTTTTCTTGGTGATCTCTGACAACTATATCTGGTCTATTATCCTTGACGTTTCGGTCTGTGTGTGTTAGTATCCCAGAGTATGGTTGCTTTCTCATTTTCTGTAACCTTTTCTGGTGTGTGCCTGTACCATCTTTTTTTCTGTTGATATTCCGTAGTGTTGGCATAGCTTCCAGTGTATATAGGGTTCTAACTCTGTCGTGTTTGTGAATATATTCCTTTTTAGTCAGGACTGGGCAGTCACAGACAATATGATTTATTGTTTCTTCTCCATCACCACATATTCTGCAGTTACTTGTATTTCTCCGCATGTGTTTTGGGAGATTTCTGGTGGGATCTTGTACTGGAATTAAAAATCCTTCAGTCCCTGCTTTGAGTTCTGAGCTTCTCAGCCATTGTTGGGATCTTGCTTTGTCTGTTTCTTTTCTGCTTAGTTTAACCCAATATTTACCATGGAAGGGCCTTTCTTGTCATCGTTTTATCATGATCTGTTGCTGTTCCAGTTTTAGTTTGGATTTCAGTTGTTTTACAGCTTTTGTTGTTTCTTCTTTTCCTTCATAGTTGTTAGGTACTATGATGAGTTCTTTTTTTATTTGTCAGCTTTCTTAAAGACAGAAAACAATTTTTTTTTTGTTTTGTTCGTGTTTTGTGGATATCTTTTATCACTTTTCCTTGCTTCTGAAGTAGGTATTTCTGTAATCCTATGGTGGTTATTTTGTAATAGTTTTCTAGCTGTATAAGACCTCTACTACCTTCAATACGTTGCATGTATATCCTTTCTATGTCAAATTTTGGGTGGTGCATCCTGAATCCTGTCAATATTTTCTTGTTTTTCTGTCTGTTTTTGATTAGTACAATTAGAGTCCAGTTAAGAATATCGTAACTATAACTTCTAAATGGGACGGCTCGAGTGTTGATACCTATTATCTTGTTTTTCGCATTATTATTATTATTATTATTATTATTATTATTATTATTATTATTATTATTATTATTATTATTATTATTGTTATTGCTATTATTATCATTATTATTATTATTATTATTATTATTATTATTATTATTATTATTATAAATCGATAAACAAATAAATTGGCCCTATTTCTGCAAAGACATCATCGTTTAGCTTGTCTATAAACCAGAATAGAATCCCAATCGAAATAGTTAATAATTAGGTTTTCAGAAGAACAATAACAAAACCTACAATAAAAGCTGGTGTTTCTAAATATTTGTACAAACAACAAATCGCAAAACAGCAACAACAACGGACAGTATCCAGAAAATTAGATGATTAGTTTAAATAAATTTAATAAACCAACAAGTTTCAATTCTTTAGAATTCCTAAACTCATTGGACGAAAGCTCAAGAGAGAGAGAGAGAGAGAGAGAGAGAGAGAGAGAGAGAGAGAGAGAGAGAGAGAGAGAGAGAGAGAGACAGACAGACAGAGACAGAGAGACAGAGACAGAGAGACAGACAGAGACAGACAGACAGACAGACAGACAGACAGACAGAGACAGACAAACAGACTCTCACACATACACACAGAAACACGCTCACATAAACACACAATGATCTTGTATACATGATTTTTAAAACGAATATTATTTCGGGGAAAATTAAGGCAAAAAATATTTTATTTCTAAATATACTATTGTCAAACGGTGTAAATATAAATATTTTGTTCTATTGAGACTAACTACTAAATTTTCTTTGATTTTTATTCCGTTACATAGTTTTCCAGTTGTGCTGTGCCACTAAAACGCACAATATCAAACAAAAGTTCAGGTATCTTTATCATCATCATTGTAGTTAAAAATAAAACAATATTTAAATAGAGCGCCAACAGAAAGACTGATTTATTTGATAATATACAAATATCTATCCACAGCTGAGAGCAAAAGTTATTTTTAAATGTGGAACGATAAAATGAATATACGACTTTGTAATAGAATAAATATTGTGTATTAAGAATAATGTAATTCATTATTATGAATTCAATAGTTTATCTTGAAATTCTCTAGTGGACACCGTAGAGCAATCTCCTGCTGAGATAGCTCCTTGGTGCATGTTCGATTTCTCGCTGATGCTATTTTCATTTCATACTCACTATTTTCATTTCATTTTTCCATTGTATTCAGTCAAAAGAATTCAATTATCTAGAAATTCTAAGGTGCTTTGAGAAAAATAAAACAGAAAAAATAGAAAATAAATAAAATAAATAAATGAAGTCCCTTGACTGGTAATATTATAAACCTGTTTCTATCCTTCTATTATACTTTAACCTCACATCACCTGGCATAAAACCACCTCCTTCAATACTATTCTTCCATTCACGTGAGGAGCCTTGTTGAGCAAGTTACTTGGTCACCTCATTAGTGCTGGTACCACGTAAAAATTTTTAAAAAACCCAGTAAAACTTATGTAAAGTGGTTGGTATGAAAGAGCGTTCAGGCATAGAAAGCATGCCGAAGTAGACATTGGAGCTTAGCACAGTCCTCTGCTCACCGGCTTTTGTAGAACAGTCCAAGCCTTGCCAGCATGGAAAGCCGACCGTCAATAGTATCCTAAGCTGTTCTTAAACTAATAAGTCCCATTAAACTTAATAGCATGTTATATTTTCAACTTTTTACCTTATTAGTTTAAGTCCTTCTCTCTTTCCCAAGTCAGTATCACCTTTCATTCCTTCGGAGTCAAAGAAATATTTATTAGTCTTGTACTGTGGTGAATCAACTGACTGCGCTTCTCCTTCA
>NC_142929.1:99678454-99683454 GCF_046866305.1 Octopus bimaculoides
CGTTAATTAACGAAGTTAACATTTACGTCAGCGATTTAACTTTTTAGTAAACTTTGGAAATCATTATCGGATTAATTAATTTCCGTTAACTTCAATTTAGTTGAAGTTGACGGATTTTATAATTTTGACACTTTTTAAAGGTATTTTTCGGTTGTTTCAGAGCAAAAACTGATTTTTATTTTCTAACATAAAAATTAACGGAGTGGCTGTGTGGTAAGTAGTTTGCTTACCAACCACATGGTTCCGGGTTCAGTCCCACTGCGTGGCACCTTGGGCAAGTGTCTTCTACTATAGCCTCGGGCCGACCAAAGCCTTGTGAGTGGATTCGGTAGACGGAAACTGAAAGAAGCCCGTCGTATATATGTATGAATATGTGCGTGTGTATATGTTTGTGTGTCTGTGTTTGTCCCCCCAACATCGCTTGACAACCGATGCTGGTGTGTTTATGTCCCCGTAACTTAGCGGTTCGGCAAAAGAGACCGATAGAATAAGTACTAGGCTTACAAAGAATACGTCCCGATTTGCTCGACTAAAAGGCGGTGCTCCAGCATGACCGCAGTCAAATGACTGAAACAAATAAAAGAGTAAAAGAGAAAAGTTTATCAATAACTTCCGTTACATTAGCAAATAATTAACTGATGAATGGTTATCGAAGTTAACTTGTTAGTTAACGGGGCCCACCTTCGCCTTTAGTATTATATTTGGGTATTTGTATGCCACTTCTTGCACCGGTTGAAGAGTTGCTTGAATAATTAGGTGCTGTATTCGGAGCTTATCTACGCATTATTGAGGATCACAGTGTGAACAACTAACATCCAGTGATTCGCTGTTTAGTGTTTGGGTGCAGTGAGCTGGTTTGAGAACTTTTTCTATACGTGTTTGCTGTAGTCACAAATTGTGGTGGCCACAACTTGTTGCAGCCACAATGAAGATAAACTCAATTAGAGTGCTATAAATGCTGTTTCTATGCGTCTCAGCGCAGTGTCTGGGTCGTATAAAGTCAGCGACGCTGGTGTTATTCTTTTGTTCAGTGTGTGTGTGTGTGTGTGTGTGTGCGTGTGTGTGTGTGTGTGTGCGTACGTGCGTGTCTCTCTCTATGTGTGTGTGTGTGTGCGTGCGTACGTGCGTGTCTCTCTCTATGTGTGTGTGTGTGTGTGTGTGTGCTTGTGTATGTGTATGAGAGAGAGAGTGTGTGCCTCTGTGTGTGTGTGTGTGCGTGCGTGCGTGTGTGTGCGTGTGTGCTTGTGTATGTGTATGAGAGTGTGTGTGTGTGTGTGTGTGTGCGTCTCTCTATGTGTGTATGCCTGCGTGCGTGTGTGTGTGTGTGTGCATGCGTGTCTCTCTATGTGTTTGTGCGTGCGTGCGTGCGTGTGTGTGCTTGTGTATGTGTATGAGAGAGAGAGAGACAAAGAGTATGTGTGTGTCTGTGTGTGTGTGTGTGTGTGAGTGTGTGTGTGTGTGTGTGTGTGTGTGCGTGTGTATGTGTGCGTGCACACGCTTGTGAGTGTGTATTTGTAATGCTTAGTCTAGACTGAATAGGTGAGGTAGTGTTTTTAAACTGGTTCTATCGCAGTTTTTTCTGTCATGTTGTCGACGTATATGTTCTCTTTGATGTGATTGTACCAGTATTGACAAAAACACTTGAACTTCCATAGTAACAGAACTTTGCAACGCGTTGAGTCTTCAAATGCCCACCTGATTTTTCATTCTTAGTACCTTTGTTCCATTGTAAAGGTATGTTGAATGTGCGGCCTGTGATGATGGCACGTGTTCTTTTTTCCTGGTTTCAGGTATTTTGTATTTTGGGGATCCAGACATAACTGGCACATTCTGTGAAAATGAAATATATTGTTTGTAGATTAGTGTGTGTGTGTGTGTGTGTGTGTGTGTGTGTGTGTGTGTGCGCTGGACAATTTAGGTATCTGTGTATTGTCTTACATTCTTCACTGTCTTCTACGTCTACTGTATACACTGTAGCGGTTTGTGCAATTAATAGTGCTCTGTTTATTTGTTAAGTGTAGGCTAAATGTGACGGCAAGATGGTTGGTAACAAAGGAGCTGGTGGAATTCATACGTGATGCTTTAAAGCTAATTTTGCTAGGAAGTAGGTTTCTAGATGGTTAAAGAAAAAATAAAATAGTTGTACAATTACGGTTACATAATGTCAGAAAACTAACTCTCGTGTCATCCGTGTGTGAAAAGAACGAGTACATTTAAAAAATGGCCGACAGTCGAATTGGTAGAATACTTGACAAAATACATATCTTGCAATCTTGACATAAGTATTTGATATTCTAAGTTCAAAGTCGACTACTTTTCAAATTTCTGGCCTCACTAACATAACTGCCAATCAAATTTCGGATCATGTTAATCTACTGAACCCACCTGCAAAGATTGCAGTTGTTCTTTAAGTGTTGAGTACTTTATTTAGAGTGGAGGCGCAATGGCCCAGTGGTTAGGGCAGCGGACTCGCGGTCATTGGATCGCAGTTTCGATTCCCAGACTAGGCGTTGTGGGTGTTTATTGAGCGAAAACACCTAAAGTTCCACGAGGCTCCGGCAGGGGATGGTGGCGAACCCTGCTGTACTCTTTCACCACAACTTTCTCTCACTCTTTCTTCCTGTTTCTGTCACGCTGAATATCCCCGAGAACTACGTTAAGGGTACACGTGACTGTGGAATGCTCAGCCACTTGCACGTTAATTTCACGAGCAGGCTGTTCCGTTGATCAGATCAACTAGAACCCTCGACGTCGTAAGCGACAGAGTGCCAACAACAACAACTTTATTTAGAAGTGACTTGTGCAAAAGGAAACCAATGTTTTGCAGATGTGGTTGTTAAGGAAGTTGAAGCTGGTTGTTTTTGTTTTTGAGGAAACTGTCAAGCTTTTCTTGTAAAGTCTGTGTCAGTCGTGTTGAATCACGGTTCTGAGTTGGAAAAGAAAATATGTGGTTGATTCTGTTTTTACGATTTTGTTACGGTAGGCACTGAGCTTTTATAAAATTTTCCAGTTTTAAGGTCTGTTGAATCAGCTTTGTTGGCCTTGAGGAAGGAAAAATAATTGAGAATGCAATAATTCTTTTAGACTCCAGTTGTTTTAGTAGAATGTTAGTTATCTCGTCTGTTCTTGTGATATTTGTGTTTTTTATTGTATGCATCGAGCTTGATAGCAGGAAATATTCAGGTATAATATCTAATATAATGGGCTACAGCTTATTTTGTGGCGTCTGTTGGATTATAAATGCTTGCCATTTATGCATTTCTCTGGTTTATTTTTTATTCCATTTTTTGCTTAATTACTTGAGGCTGAGTTTTATTTTGTCATCAACATTTGTTTTTATCGCATCAGTTGTTTCAGTGAAGTCATTTTGATTGTTTTCTGTTACTGTGTTGGATACGTTTTAAAAAGCTTCTATAATTATTTTACTAAATTACTGTCACATACTCCTCCCATTCTCAAATACGGTGCTTTATATTGAAATTCCTCCATCAGTTTTCAGTTCTTAGATCTTGAAGACCTTCCCCGTTGGCCCTGTTGCATTACGTTCTCTACCTTTCTCTTCAAACGTGCTCTACTCTAATGAAACACAACCTTGAACAGATAATCTTTCAGTTGGGGCATGACAACCGGGTGTCTTTCAATACCACTCACAGGACCGCTATACAGATAACAAAACAAAAATTGTCTACCCATGTGAAAAAGACGGACTCAACACATAAATTCAAAAGTCTTTCACAGCCCATAATTCACAAAAGGCAGCTAAAACTTCAAAATTGCCAAAAATATTAGACCTGGCAAGCCCAAATCGTTCATGATGGTCTTACAATCATAACGTTACCAAAGCATCATAACTAAGAAGAGAAAATTTATCAGGCTGAGTCAAAAGTTTTGTTCAGATTTTCACTGATGATTTTTGGTAACTTGTATCTCCATGTTATATCATTAATTTGATTCAATGTGTTGTCCAATTGTTGCTGAATTATTTATCTTTTATTTTCGTATATAACATATAAGCATTATTCTTTATTTTACAACTTTGATAATAATGAGTGGTGAATAAATTGCAAATAGATCCATTTTATGCTAACAGTGGAAAAAATAAAAAAAGGACTGAGTACTAGGGCGGCGGCAAAAGAAATTAACGATGTGGAAGGCACAGGAACTATCAAAGAAAATGTGGCACGAAACTGGTTCGGTTCAGACGTTTCAGGGAAGGTAACACCAGCCTCGAAGACAGCCCGAAGTCAGGGAGTCTTCGGTTGTGGAAGATGAGGCCTTACTTAAATGGTTGAACAACAGCCAAGCACAAGCACTTGAACATTGTCGGCAGAACGTGGTCCTCCACAAAGCACCATTAATCGACACCTCCATCAGCTCGGCCTTGTGAACAGAGGTTGTCGAGAAGCTCCTCATGAACTGACTAATGACCAGGCTCAACGACGAGTGAACATTTGCAAACAACTGCAGGCAAATCCACGAGAACTGTAAATGCGGATGAAAAATAGATCTATTCTTGTGATCTTAATAATAGATATCGGTATCTTCCTTCTGACCAGCCGTCAGAGCCTCTTGTCAAAGACGGTTTGAACGGAGTGTCATGTTAAGTGTTTGCCGGAGTTTCGAGGTGGTGTTGCATTTTGAGCTTGTCCTAGAACGCCGTGTTGTGAACGCTAACAACTGCAGCGATTATATGATGCTTTGAAAGACCGCTACTCGCCACTGGCCAGTCGAAGACGCACAATTTTACAGCATGACAATGCTTCAGCACAGACTGCCAATGTGACCAAACGTAAACTGGAGGAACTTGAAGAGCTGAAAGTGTTGCCTCACCCTGCCTACAGTCCAAACCTTGCACCGTCAGATTACAACTTTTTTCCGAGCCATGGCTTATTACCTGCATGGACGGAGATTCAGCAATGTGGCTGAGGTTGTAAACGGGTGCAGGGATTTTTTGCATCTAAACCAGCTAAATGATATAAGTGTTGAATTGAGCTACTGGC